>NC_057806.1:376003591-376063318 GCF_018294505.1 Triticum aestivum | reverse complement strand
GGGGTACTTGGGAGGAGGCAGAGGAGGGCAGGGCCTTGACGGAGACCCGAACTCAAACCGTCGACGGCCTACGCACACCAGAGCGCCACGCTCTGCTGCTACCAGCACCGCGGGAGCTGACCACCACGACTGGAGCCGGCAGGAGCCATGGTGGCTCTGGACGAAGGGGGTCGGGTGGCTGGCCGAGGAGACTAAGGGGGATTTCCCCTCTTTTTTTTCCTTTTTCATGGGATGGGACCACTTGTAAGTGACTTATTCATAGAGAGCTCGTCTGCTTGTAAGGAGGGGCAAAAACGACCAGGAAACGTCGTGTAAACGGTCAAGCCCCTTTGACAGGATGAAAATGGCACGAAAGGGTATTTCTATAACGAGCCTTGAAGGAAAAGGTGCAGATTTGAGCAGCCTCAAGAATTAGGTGTATATCTGAGTAGTGGGTTAGAGTTAAGGGCAGAAATGTAAATGTCCCAAGTCATTAACAATGCGAACTTGACTGACAGTTTTAGCACCTTGACCATCAAAGATGAAGTGTATTACTTACTTCGCGCATCCCAAAGGCGAATTGACTTGTCAGCAGCTGCAGTGGCAACTGTGTCAGGATGCTTTGGATCCCAGCATAACTGATCTACACTATCTGAGTGGCCTTTCAGTTCAATGTCTTTAACCTTGGACTGTGTATGATAAGAAGTGGTGTCAGCATTGTTTGCAGTCTGGAAGTTCCAATGAAACAAAATATAATCTAATATGCACACCCTCCTACAAAAGAGCTAAATGTTCATTCTTAAGCAAGTAAACCAATTTAGTGTAGCTAACAGTTCATCGATAAATGCATAACTTGTTCCAAGTAATACCACTGTATAGAATAAAATTCACTACTCACTGACTCATGTTAATAAACTATGGCCACAGTGTTCTACAAACTGTAAACAATAACGAATTTGATTACAAGAGGTAACTAAGGAACCGAACAGACATAACAGAAATCCTTAAATGTGTTAAGGTGGGGAAAGTGAATTTGGCAACTAGGTTCCACTACATCCCATATTCCTCTCTTCTCTTTTCCGAGTTTCCAAAAAAATAATTCATGGATTTTGTCCAAGAATATGAATATTTACGAATTAGATTAAAAAGAGAAGACCCTTAAGTAACATAGCCATTAATTTGTCTCTTTTGTACATGTCACAATAAGTCATATTTGCTGATGAATTTTGGCAGGTCCACTGCGCACATGGCATAGAATATTTGCGCCAATGAATTATTTGACATTATTTAAAACTCAGAAAGTGGATTTTGAATAATGAGCATAGTGGCAACTATTGGCACAAAATCTGTTCTCGTTAAGGTGCCCCTATTGTGCACACAATCCTGCAAACAGGAATACAGAATGCCTGGTAAACTTCTGCAATTTCAAGATAATAGATAGCTTGGTAGATTGCGATCATCCAATTATACTGACCCATCTTTGGTACACTAAGGGCCAGCATGAGCATGCCAAAGCAAATGTGCATGCTACAATATATTGTTGCTAAGATCATAACTTGGTACTAGCATTCTATGAAATGTAAGAGGTTCCCAATTACATAGATTTCACAAAAGAAAAGGTATGAAAAATTGGAGTGCTTGACAACAAAAAAGGGTTATCTAACTCTGTAACAAGCAGGGTTATTCTTGTAGCAATTAGGAAACAAGGAGAGGAATTTACATGGCCATGGGGATCAATGCTCCAGACACGGGCAGTATGATCTATAGAGCCTGAAGCAAGCTTTGTGCCTATGCAGTTCCATGCTACAGAGTGCACCTAATAAAATACAAAAGATCAGTGATCATACAAAAATCTGCATTGATAAGGAATACCAAGTAAAGGAAGAACAAAGAGCACAAAAGCAGCTAAAATTTTATGCGTAAGTATTTAGTAGTAGACTAGAAGGAAGGAGTTCTTTTTAGCAAAACAAACAACATAAAGCAACCAAATGATCCTCACAAATACAATTTTTTTTCTGAAAGGAAGATGGTTTCTCCCTCTTTTCCCAACAAACATACGAAACTAAATAAGCGCCTGACACGGAATTGGTTTTCTTTCTCAGCATGCTAACACCAATTTTCTTCATTATAATGGAAAAGAACCACTCGACAAAGAAAGTATGATCAGTATACTTTTCTCCAAAAAAGAAATACTGGTGACCTAACAATTAGCTCGAATCGAAGTTTCCCCGCAACTTTGCTCCCCATGTAGAAAACGAAAACGGACGACCCAAATATTGGAACTTTCATATCCTATCCTCCTTTTAACTTGCGACGCTAGGGGTCGAGGGATTCACATCAAGGAAAGATCCGGCATTGGGTAATTTCGGACTTCTTTCTCGCGGGACTTTGGGTTTTAGGGGCGCAGAGGGAGAATTCCCGTGCAGAGTGGGGCATGGAGCAGTACCTTCTTCTTGTGGCTGTAGTATTCCCTGGAGACCAGGTTCTTGAATCTCGTCCCCGGCGCTGAGCTGCCGGGGGCGGCGGCGCCGCCTTTCTTGTCGTCTTCTCTCCCCTCCATTATTCTCTCTCTACACACCGCCGCCGCCGCGTGTGGTTGTGAGGAAGGGGAAATTTGCACCAGTAGGTGGGCTTTGTTTGGGCCCCTATGGGCTTCAGATACAAAGCCTTTGCTCGCACCTCGCAGCCAGAGTGGGGGAGTGGACAAGGAAAAATAGGAGAGAGAAGGGTGAAAAGCCGGCGAACTTGTAGCGGATCCCGGCAACCAGCGGCCGGACTTGTGGGGGAAAGAAGACGGTCACCAGGACTTGTGAGCAGTCCGAGTCTTTGTCACCTTTTCTTCTCAAAGAAAAAGAAGTCTTGTTACCTTGTCTCTATGTTTTTTACGGAAGAATTACCTTTTAGAGGTATATAAAAACTTTTTTATATAAAAAAGGGTAAAATCACATTATCTGCCATACCAAGCGACAGTCGGGCTCCTGAAATGCCATGTCCGGGGAACGATTCGGTCAGTGACCGGTCACAAAAACGTAATTCAGATGGACTTCTCAAACGGGCTCTATACGTCCGGGCTGACCGACACCTCTCATATCCAACCCAAATTTAGGGCGGATATTAGGAGGCCAAACGCGCATGGGCGCGTCCGCCACTTCGGGCTGACGTGTGAGATCCATATGGACACCCCTAATTACCCGGCGGTCCGGCGAAAATGCCGCTCTAACGTGCCGCTTGATGGGCCAAATCTGGCTATTTAAATTGGACGGCGACCCCCAAAACCCTAGCCACATTCTCATTTTCTCTTCCCTTTGTGCCGCCACCCACCACATCTACTCGCAAATCATCGTTCGGATGTAGATCTGGCCTAGCAGGGGATCACCGTGTAAGCGATGCCCACTTCGGAGCCCCGGTTCTCCTGGAGCAAATTCGGGCTCAGCACGCCGCTCAGATTGCAGCCGACCTGCCTCCGGATTTCTCATGTTTTCCCATGTGTTCATGTTTTTCCTCAAGTCCACCTCCAATTAGTGAAAATTGGGACACCCATCGACTTGCCCCGTATCAAGAGTCAAGGATACAACCGCGACCAAGATCGATCTCGCACCTGTGACAAAAAAAAGGAGTGACCTCCGACAAAGCAGTCCTACGTCAGTTAGGCGACCATCACCATCCATTGATCCATCATCTGACCACGTCAGGTTCAACTAGAAGTGGGCGACATACATCAGTAGAAGATCCCAGAGACCTATCGAGGATGCGACAAGGAGACTGCAAGTATCTACGTCAACCTTACTTGCGAACCAGGATCTATTACGAATACTGATTTTTTTTGTGATAAGTATAATTACCTATAGCATGCCTCTATCAACAGAGTATCAACGGGCCCTATAGAGCCCAAAGACAAGACATCAAACGAAGGAGAAGTGCCACCGACACTGGTGGAGACTTTCCATGCAAATACACAACATCTTTCTTTCTTTCTTTTTTGACCGGGGGGGGGGGGGCTTCATGGCTAGCTTTATTAATCTCAAATAATGCTTACATCGTCTGCTAAAAATTTAGCAATGGTACACGAAGGTGTGTTTGCACACCCCCACTCAACTAGCTCATGAGCAACTACATTTGATTCTCTATTACAATGCTCAATAGTAACCTTCCCGAACTCTCGTAATAACTCTCTGAAATCATCTAAAGCTGGAGCCACCATCATAGAATGTCCCTCATTCGGATGTATAGCATCAACCACAACAGAATTGTCCATCCTCACCAAGACATTATTGCGCCCCATACTTTGAAGTAACTTTAAACCTTCAAGTAATGTCGCCGCTTCCGCAGAGACGACATCTGCCACATGCAAATACACAACATCTAAGAGAAACTCTCTACAACACTAGTAGAAAGGGGTCCTTTTCCAATACTAGTCGGACTCTTACCACGTGGAGCCTTCCATGCCATAGCTATATAAAGGGCAGCAATGACAATGTAGAAGGGGGTCCTTTTCCACCTAGCTTTACCCTATACATCACATAGTGATTTCGGATGCTTCCCATACAAATCACCACAACAACCCATTGGATACCCCTTGAAATTGTAATCTTTGATATTCTTCAAATGTACAATGAATTAACAAAGCAAGAACTAGGGGGTTTACCCGGGACACAAACCTGGATAATGTGTGTTCCTTTCAATAATGTTGTAAAACTATTGTTATCATGACATAATGTCCTCATGAATACAAGTTCCATGTAAAATTGTCGACAAAAGCCAAATAAGAATCAAGAAGATCCACCTGAAACTTTTACACCATATTTTTTTATCTTGCTTACATGAGTAACAACTATACGCGCAAACCAAGAATGTTAAATTTCCAAACCAAAAAAATGAACTAACAGCCAATGCGCTCAATGAACATACATACATCTCGTTTCATTTCTCTGTTAGTGAAGGAAATATGCCCTAGAGGCAATAATAAAGTTGTTATTTATATTTCCTTATATCATGATAAATGTTTATTATTCATGCTAGAATTATATTATCCGGAAACTTGATACATGTGTGGATACATAGACAAAACAAAATGTCCCTAGTATGCCTCTACTTGACTAGCTCGTTAATCAAAGATGGTTAAGTTTCCTAACCATAGAAATGTGTTCTCATTTGATGAATGGGATCACATCATTAGAGAATGATGTGATCGACAAGACCCATCCGTTAGCTTAGCATAATGATCGTTAAGTTTTATTGCTATTGTTTTCTTCATGACTTATACATATTCCTCTGACTATGAGATTATGCAACTCCCGAATACCGGAGGAACACTTTGTGTGCTATCAAACGTCACAACATAACTGGGTGATTGTAAATATGCTCTACAGGTGTATCCGAAGGTGTTTGTTGGGTTGGCATAGATCGAGATTATGATTTGTCATTCTGAGTATCGGAGAGGTATCTCTGGGCCCTCTCGGTAATGCACATCACTATAAGCCTTGCAAGCAATGTGACTAATGAGTTAGTTGCGGGATGATGCATTACGGAATGAGTAAAGAGACTTGTCGGTAACGAGATTGAACTAGGTATGAGGATACCGGTGATCGAATCTTGAGCAAGTAACATACTGATGACAAAGGATTGCAGTTTGACCAAAGATCTTTGTAGAATATGTAGGAACCAATCTGAGCATCCAGGTTCCGCTGTTGGTTATTGACCAGAGATATGTCTCGGTCATGTCTACATAGTTCTCAAACCCGTAGGGTCCACACGCTTAACTTTCGATGACGATTTGTATTATGAGTTATGTGTTTTGGTGACTGAAGATTGTTCGTAGTCCCGGATGAGATCATGGACATAACGAGGAGTCTCAACGAGAGGTAAAGATTGATATATTGGACGATGGTATTCAGACACCGGAATGGTTCGGGTATTTTTTGGAGTACCGGGAGGTTACCGGAACCTCCTCGGGGAAGTAATGGGCCTACATGGGCCTTCGTGGAGAGAGGGGGGAGGCCGCAAGGGTGCCCCCCCAAGGGAGTCCGATTTGGACAAGGGGGAAGGGGGCATGGCCCCCTTTCCTTCTCCCCCTCTCCCTCCCCCTCTCCTTCTCCTTCCCCCTTCCCCCTCCGTACAAAGGAAAGGGGGGTCGACTAGGATTGGGAGTCCTAGTCGGTTCCCCCCTTATGGCGTGCCCCCTGGCCGGCCTCCTTCCTATCCCTCCTTTATATATGTGGGCAGGGCACCCCTTAGAGACACACCAATTTGTTCCAAGCCGTGTGCGGCGTCTCTCTCCACGGTTTACTCCTCCGGTCATATTCACGTAGTGCTCAGGCCCGACCCATAAGGCGGGCAAACGGGGCGCCCGCCCTGGGCCCCCTAGAAGCAGGGGCCCCGGCCCAGGTGTAGTTCTCTATGTTTAGTTTTATATCCAGAAAAATACAAAGGAAATAAAGAGGGCCCAAAGTGCAACGAGTTAGGGAAAGCCCACCACGTTGTTGGACATGTGCGGTAGTCACACGAAGGAATTAATCGATGCCGACGGGGATCTCTCTCTGCAGTTGGGCGTCTCCTCTTCTTCCCCAATTCCCGATCTTAGTCTTCAAGAACAACACCGCCCTTCCTATGCCTTTCTGATTTTGAGGTCGAGGCCAACGATTGACGGAGACAAATGGCGCAATTCCCGTCCCCAATTAGCTCTTCTTCATCCTGTACATTCTTCTCCATCCCCATGTGGTTGAGAGATGGTACGGGTTCTTCTTTGTTCTTTCTAGTAATCTTGTTCTTCAGTTTGACGATTCAATGTTAAATAATGTCGATCCATGGTAACATAGGAATTATAATGTCCTTTTCTTAGCACTATTTTCTATGTTTTAAACTTTAGACATGCTTATCTTTGGAGGTGATATGTCTCTTGTACGTTGAGGTTTCCATGGATTCGTACTTTTCTTCCGTTCGATCCAGCCATCCATATTAAGGTGCTTTCGATCCTTAACCATAAATATCTTGAATTTTTTTTGCATTTTTGTATTTTTGTTGTGGAATGTCTTCCAGTAAGTATTTTGCCAGCAGTGAATTGTGATTAGAGGAAAGAAAATAATGGGATTAGATTTGTTGTTACAATATCATTTTTTAAAGGAATTCCCAATGGGAGCAATTAAAGTTTCAAAACTAGTGGTTATTCTTGGGAATTTCTGATATTGGTTTTGTTTCATTTGAACAACCAAATAATTATTTAGATGAAGCCAAGATCATCAAGATGTAAATTGTTACGCGGTACGGATTGGTTTTCTTACTAATGAAAATAAATGAAGTATTCATCTATGTGTGAGGGCCCTAAGTTCTAGTTTCGCCCCAGGGCCCCCAACATGCATGGACCGGACCTGGTAGTGCTTAGGTGAAGCCCTGCGCGGATCACATCACCATCACCGTCACCATGCCGTCGTGCTGACGAAACTCTCCCTCGACCCTCTGCTGGATCAAGAGTTTGAGGGACGTCATGAAGCTGAACGTGTGCTGAACTCGGAGGTGTCATACGTTCGGTACTAGATCGGTTTGATCGTGAAGACGTTCGACTACATCAACCGCGTTAACCTAACGCTTCCACTTTCGGTCTACGAGGGTACGTGGACACACTCTCCCCCTCTCGTTGCTATGCATATCCTAGATAGATCTTGCATGATCGTAGGAATTTTTTTGAAATTGCATGGTACGTTCCCCACAGTGGTATCAGAGCCAGGTCTATGCGTAGATGATATGCACGAGTAGAACACAAAGAGTTGTGGGCGATCATAGTCATACTGCTTACCACCAACGTCTTATTTTGATTCGGTGGTATTGTTGGACGAAGCGGCCCGGACCAACCTTACATGACCACGTTCATGAGACCGGTTCCACCGACAGACATCCAACTTGTTTTGCATAAAGGTGGCTGGCGGGTGTTTGTTTCTCCAAATTTAGTTGAATCGAATTTGACTACGGCCGGTCCTTGTTGAAGGTTAAAACAACACACTTGACGAAAAATCGTTGTGGTTTTGATGTGTAGGTAAGAATGGTTCTTGCTAGAAGCCCATACCAGCCACGTAAAACTTGCAACAACAAAGTAGAGGACATCTAACTTGTTTTTGCAGGGCATGTTGTGATGTAATATGGTCAAGACATGATGTGATATACGTTATTGTATGAGATGATCATGTTTTGTAGAAGTTATCGGCAACTGGCAGGAGCCTTATGGTTGTCGCTTTATTGTATGAAATGTGATCGCCATGTAATTGCTTTACTTTTATCACTATGCGTTAGCGATAGTCGTAGAAGCAATAGTTGGTGAGACGACAATGATGCTATGATGGAGATCAAGGTGTCAAGCCGGTGACAATGGAGATCATGACGGTGCTTTGGAGATGGAGATCAAAGGCACAAGATGATGATGGCCATATCATGTGTCACATATTTTGATTGCATGTGATGTTTATCTTTTATGCATCTTATTTTGCTTAGTATGGCGGTAGCATTATAAGATGATCCCTCACTAAATTTCAAGGTTTAAGTGTTCTCCCTGAGTATGCACCGTTGCTACAGTTCGTCGTGTCGAGACACCATGTGATGATCGGGTGTGATAAGCTCTACGTTCACACACAACGGGTGTAAGACAGTTTTGCACGTGCAGAGTACTCAGGTTAAACTTGACGAGCCTAGCATATACAGATATGGCCTCGAAACACTGAGACTGGAAGGTCGAGCATGAATCATATAGTAGATATGATCAACATAGAGATGTTCACCATTGAAAACTACTCCATCTCACGTGATTATCGGACATGGTTTAGTTTATATGGATCACATGATCATTTAGATGACTAGAGGGATGTCTATCTAAGTGGGAGTTCTTTAGTAATATGATTAATTGAACTTAAATTTATCATGAACTTAGTCCTAATAGTTCTTTCATATCTATGTTGTTGTAGATCAATGGCCCGTGCTACCGTTCCCTTGAATTTTAATGTGTTCCTAGAGAAAGCTAAGTTGAAAGATGACGGTAGCAACTACACGGACTAGGTCCGTAACTTGAGGATTATCCTCCTTGCTGCACAGAAGAATTACGTCCTGGAAACACCGGTAGGTGCAAGGCCTGCTGCAGGAGCAACTTCGGACGTTATGAACGTCTGGCAAGCTAAATCTGATGACTACTCGATAGTTCAGTGTGCCATGCTTTACGGCTTAGAATCGGGACTTCAAAGACATTTTGAACATCATGGAGCATATGAGATGTTCCAAAAGTTGAAGTTAATATTTCAAGCAAATGCCCGAGTTGAGAGATAGGAAGTCTCCAACAAGTTCTATAGCTACAAGATGGAGGAGAACAGTTCTGTCAGTGAACACATACTCAGAATGTCTGGGTACCATAAGCACTTGACTCAGCTGGGAGTTAATCTTCCGGATGATAGTGTCATTGACAGAGTTCTTCAATCACTGCCACCAAGCTATAAAGGCTTCGTGATGAACTATAATATGCAACAGATGGAAAAGACAATTCCCGAGCTCTTCGCAATGCTTAAGGCTGCGGAGGTAGAAATCAAGAAGGAGCATCAAGTGTTGATGGTTAACAAGACCACTAGTTTCAAGAAAAAGGGCAAAGGAAAGAAGGGGAACTTCAAGAAGAATAGCAAGCAAGTTGCTCCTCTCGGGAAGAAGCCCAAGTCTGGACCTAAGCCTGAAACTGAGTGCTTCTACTGCAAAGGGACTGGTCACTGGAAGCAGAACTGCCCCAAGTATTTGGCGGATAAGAAGGATGGCAAAGTGAAAGGTATATTTTATATACATGTTATTGATGTGTACCTTACTAATGCTTGTATTAGCGCCTGGGTATTTGATACTGGTTATGTTGCTCATATTTGCAACTCGAAATAGGGGCTACGGATTAAACAAAGATTGGCTAAGGACGAGGTGACAATGCGCATCGGAAATGGTTCCAAGGTCGATGTGATCGCCGTCGGCGCGCTACCTCTACATCTACCTTCGGGATTAGTTTTAGACCTGAATAATTGTTATTTGGTGCCAGCGTTGGGCATGAACATTATATCTGGATCTTGTTTGATGCAAGACGGTTATTCGTCTAAATTAAAGAATAATGGTTGTTCTATTTATATGAGTAATATCTTTTATGGTCATGCACCCTTGATGAGTGGTCTATTTTTATTGAATCTCGATCGTAGTGATACACACATTCATAATATTGAAGACGAAAGATGCAAAGTTAATAATGATAGTGCAACTTATTTGTGGCATTGCCATTTAGGTCATATTGGTGTAAAGCACATGAGGAAACTCCATGCAGATGGGCTTTTGGAACCACTTGATTATTGTGACGCCCAGATAATTAAGCTACAGTACCCTCCTGCTAATGATGCCAGGTCATCACTCTTACTGTTGTTAATCCCCGGTTGATCCAAATCCCAGTCCAAATCCAAATTTAAATTAAAGTCGAAAATAAAAGTTTTCAAATGTCAAAACTAAAATGTTCACAATATTCTATAAATTCCCCTGATCATTGTCATGTTGAAACCAACCTCATTTTAATTCCCAAAGTGCCGAAATTTATTTTGTGGTCTGGCAACATTTAAAATTGGCTTTTCAATTTCTAAAAATGGTTAGACAACTTCTTTTGGCCTCAAACTTTTTGTGACTCCTAGAATTAATGTGCTTGATTTATATGGCCAGTCTCATATCTAAAAAAACTCCTCGTCTTATAATTAAGTAGAAAACAATACTCCCTCCATTCCTAAAAATAGGGTGTATAGTTTTTGGCACGGAAATTAAAGAATGCACATGGAGGGAAAATTTCACAAGTTTTGGGCAAGACTACACCTGACTAATTAATATGAGAAAATAGAGGAGCTTGCCCTATGTAAGGAAATGTAATCAAATCCCTTAAAAAGTTATTCAAATGAGTGGTGCAAGGCAATACACCTTATATTTTGAACTTTTTCTCAAAAATCTATACACCTTATATCAAGGAACGGAGGGAGTATATTTGATTGAAAACAGAATTAAAATGTGAAAGAAAAGAAAAGGCAAAGGTAGAAAAAGAAAAGAAACCCCCTTTTCCTCCCACTGGGCCTCGACCCAGCCGGCCCAGTCATCCACCCCACCAGGCCGACCCAACCCCCCTCTACTAACCTCCCTGGAACCCAGAAACCCTAGTGCACACCCACCCACTACCCCCACTCCCTGATCTCCCCCCTCGATCCCGATCCGGATTAGGGGCGCCTCCAGCACCGCCCGAGCCAGCGCCCCCGTCACTCGCCACCGCCGCCCGTCTCCCTCCTCCACGGAGCCCCCCCTCGCAGCGACGCCCCGACGCTCGCCGCCAACACCCGTCGCCCCCGACCCCGTCGCCGGACCGCTCAGCCCCGCCTCTCCAACGCCGACGCACACTACAAAAAATACAATTCCGTGATGATACGTGTTTGTCACAATAGGTCACGTTTTCTGTCATGCATGTACGTCCATGACGATTTTATGACAGAATCAAGATAGTTATACCTGTGCTATCATAGAAGTGTTCCATGACATTACCAAAGTTATCATCACGGAAGTGTCCACTTCCATGATGATAAATCACGCGTCATAGAAGTGATTTCGTCAAGGGTGATCGACACATGGCATCGACCGTAATGGGTCGCCGTCAAGCTATTGGGTCCGATTTTGGATCCGATAACCCGTTAATAGCCCGGACTAATGGGGATTTTCCACGTGTAAAATTCTCATTGGCCGGAGGAAACACGCGTTTGCTCACCGTTGGGAAAGATGTCATCCACTCATTGGACAGGAGGCACCTATGATACGTCAACATGTGGCACGGCCCAATAGAGGCCCATTCCGGTGAAAAGGTCGGCCCAGCTAAAGGCCCATCATGTTTTTCAGACACTACTGGGCTGGCTCGTTAACAGCCAGCCATGTTTTGGGCCAAATTGAGGCCCATAGCAAATCGGGCCGTTCACAGCCTGCCGTGTTTTGGGCCAAATTACGGCCCATATTGGATCATGCCCGTTAATAGGCCACTGTTCTTTTAGGCCCATTCTAAGATAGGTTTGTATCTCAGCCTATTAAATGCCCGTTAACCAGTTCGGCCCGATAATAGTTTCGGCATGTTAGCGGTCTGTGGTGCATCTGGGACGTTGTCGACCCGGTTTAACTTTAGGCCCTTTAACAGCCCATGCAGAAACTGGGCTATTTCTTGTCCGAAGTAACTTTAGGCCTCTTAATGGCCCATTGTCTCCATGGATAAATTTCAGCCCAACAGGCCTATCGACCTGTTAATGGCCCGTGGAACAGTTGGGCCTAATTACAGCCCGTGTTGAATCCGGCCTGCTTATAGCCCATCTGATAATGGCCCATGACACTTTTGGGCTTGTGGTCCGCGTGGAAACCAGCCTTCTTAAAGCCCATAATTTTATTGGGCCAAACAGGCCCGAGATATATTTTGGCATGTTAACTGCTCGTCCTATTTGGGCCAAACATGGGCCTTAGGCAGTTTAGGCCTGTATTGGCCCGTGAATTTTTCGTCCCAACGCTGGCCCAATCTAGGTTTTAGCCTGTTAAAAGCCCATGGTATTCTCTGGCCCAGCTGGCTAGAACTTTACTCGGCCTGTTAAAGGTGGGTAACTACTATAGGGTTAGACCTGCTAATGGCCCAAGATGATTATAGGCCCATGTTTTGGCCCATATGAGTAACGGGCCGGCCTGAAGACCGACAACACTGAGATCCACTGAACCTTCCGGCCTAAATTACAACATACCGACCAAAGAATAAACCTAGACTATACAATAAAGAAATTATGGCATATTACATCCACTGGGAATCAAAGTTCGCTACCGGTGATAATAAAGCGCAATGTGACCGCGGATTACATACACTGGGCATCAAAGGTCGCCACCAGTGCATATAAACGCGCCGACAAAAGAATATACAAAACTAAGAGCACTTCAGAAGGCACTAGGCCTAGCCAGGATGGGCCCCGCAAGTAGCCGAACAAGCTGATGAGACCTCAGTTGTGTCAAAGATAGATGCTCCATCCCTAGCTGCATGGCACCATAGTGCGCAAGGCAGTCCTCTAACATCTTTTGTGCATCTTTGACTTCAAGTCGGGGCTGAGCTGAAGCAAGCCTTTCCGCTTTAAGTTGAGACTGGAGAAGTCGAACTGATTGAGGCAGCGACTGCACAGAGGTTGTCTCACACTTGCTGGTGAGTAGCTTCAACTCACTGTCTTCATCAAGACAGGACCTTGGGGTCATCTCGCTGTCCTCAATATGATTTGGCTCAATATCTTCCCTAAAGTTCTACCTGGCATAAGAGATACAACTCTGAAAGAGAAACAAGGAGACATGTAACAGGTTTCACAATTATATAAGCAAATAAATGGATCTGTTCTGCATAAGGGACATGTTTTTACAACTACAATTTAAAATTGGTAGTTGTTGCAAACATCCAATCAGATGTAAACAGCAAAGTAAACAACAGTGGAGGAAATGATGCATATCCAACTCTATACTAGAACAAAGTTTAAAGTCTTGAGAAGGATGAACTTACATTACATGTTAACACGGGCTGGACAAAGCCCTTCTCCATGTTGATGGAAGGATAATTCAATAAATTCCCCAAAGAAAATTCTTTATAAGTGTTGCCATTATCCTACATTTTGCAAAGAGTAAATATAGATCTAATAATATTGGAAGAAACAGAGGATAATGAAGCTGAGGTGCAGACTGATGATACATAATCAAATAGCAATTAATTAAGTACAAGGTTACAAGACAAAAGGTACTAACAAGAGGAATGCAGACATCAATGTGTGCAGTGGCATTGGATTTATTCAACATTTTGGTAAGAGTAAATGTAGATATGATAATTTGGAGAAAGTGGAGGGCAGGGTAGATAAGATGCACAGTAATGCTAGACAATCAACTATCTCGCGATGCAAGCGAAGGAAATATGCCCTAGAGGCAATAATAAAGTTATTATTTATTTCCTTATATCATGGTAAATGTTTATTATTCATGCTAGAATTGTATTAACCGGAAACATAATACTTGTGTGAATACATAGACAAACAGAGTGTCACTATTATGCCTCTACTTGACTAGCTCGTTGAATCAATGATGGTTACGTTTCCTAACCATAGACATGAGTTGTCATTTGATTAACGGGATCACATCATTAGAGAATGATGTGATTGACTTGACCCATCCATTAGCTTAGCACGATGATCGTTTAGTTTGTTGCTATTGCTTTCTTCATGACTTATACATGTTCCTATGACTATGAGATTATGCAACTCCCGTTTACCGGAGGAACACTTTGTGTGCCACCAAACATCACAATGTAACTGGATGATTATAAAGGTGCTCTATAGGTGTCTCCAAAGGTACTTGTTGGGTTGGCGTATTTTGAGATTAGGATTTGTCACTCCGATTGTCGGAGAGGTATCTCTGGGCCCACTCGGTAATGCACATCACTATAAGCCTTGCAAGCATTGCAACTAATGAGTTAGTTACGGGATGATGTATTACGGAACGAGTAAAGAGACTTGCTGGTAACGAGATTGAACTAGGTATTGAGATACCGACAATCGAATCTCGGGCAAGTAACATACCGATGACAAAGGGAACAACATATGTTGTTATGCGGTCTGACCGATAAAGATCTTCATAGAATATGTAGGAGCCAATATGGGCATCCAGGTCCCGCTATTGGTTATTGACCAGAAAGGTGTCTCGGTCATGTCTACATAGTTCTCAAACCCGTAGGGTCCACACGCTTAACGTTCGTTGACGATATAGTACTATATGAGTTATGTATGTTGGTGACCGAATGTTGTTCGGAGTTCGGGATGAGATCACGGACATGACGAAGAACTCCGGAATGGTCCGGAGATAAAGTTTGATATATGGGATAATAGTGTTTGGTCACTGGAAGGGTTCCGGAATTCACCGGAAAGGGTTCCGGATGTTTCCCGAAATGTTTGGGTACGAGAACACTTTATTTGGGCCAAAGGGGAAAGCCCACAAGGTTTTTAGAAAGCGCAAAAGGAAGTTTTGCGGAGTCCAGGGGCTAGACGCCAGGGTCCCTGGCATCTGGGTCCAAACGCCGGGAACCCTGGCGTCTGGCCCTGGAGTCCGAGAAGGACTCTTGCCTTTCAGGTGAAACCGACTTTGTGGAGGCTTTTACTCCAAGTTTAGACCCCAAGGCTCAACATATAAATAGAGGGGTAGTGCTAGCACCCAAGACACATCAAGAAACACCAAGCCGTGTGCCGGCAACCCCGTCCCCTCTAGTTTATACCCCGTCATAGATTTCGTAGTGATTAGGCGAAGCCCTGCGGAGATTGTTCTTCACCAACACCATCACCACGCCATCGTGCTGCCGGAACTCATCTACTACTTCGCCCCTCTTGCTGGATCGACAAGGCGAGGACGTCACCGAGCCGAACATGTGCAGAACTTAGAGGTGCTGTGCTTTCGGTACTTGGATCGGTCGGATCGTGAAGACGTACGACTACATCAACCGCGTTGATATAACGCTTTAGCGAACGGTCTACGAGGGCACGCAGACAACACTCTCCCCTCTTGTTGCTATGCATCACCATGATCCTGCGTGTGCGTAGGATTTTTTTAAATTACTATGTTCCCCAACAGTGGCATCCGAGCCAGGTTTTATGCGTAGATGTCATATGCACGAGTAGAACACAAGTGAGTTGTGGGCGATATAAGTCATACTGCTTACCAGCATGTCATACTTTGGTTCGACGGTATTGTTGGATGAAGCGGCCTGGACCGACATTACGCGTACTCTTATGCGAGACTAGTTCTACCGACGTGCTTTGCACACAAGTGGCTGGCGGGTGTCAGTTTCTCCAACTTTAGTTGAACCGAGTGTGGCTACGCCCGGTCCTTGCGAAGGTTAAAACAGCACCAACTTTACGAACTATCGTTGTGGTTTTGATGCGTAGGTAAGAACGGTTCTTGCTAAGCCCAGTAGCAGCCACGTAAAACTTGCAACAACAAAATAGAGGACGTCTAACTTGTTTTTGCAGGCCATGTTGTGATGTGATATGGTCAAGACATGATGCTAAATTTTATTGTATGAGATGATCATGTTTTGTAACCGAGTTATCGGCAACTGGCAGGAGCCATATGGTTGTCGCTTTATTGTATGCAATGCAATCGCCCTATAATGCTTTACTTTATCACTAAGCGGTAGCGATAGTCGTAGAAGCATAAGATTGGTGAGACAACAACGATGCTATGATGGAGATTAAGGTGTCGCGCCGGTGACGATGGTGATCATGACGGTGCTTCGGAGATGGAGATCACAAGCACAAGATGATGATGACCATATCATATCACTTATATTGATTGCATGTGATATTTATCTTTTATGCATCTTATCTTGCTTTGATTGACGGTAGCATTATAAGATGATCTCTCACTAAATTTCAAGATAAAAGTGTTCTCCCTGAGTATGCACCGTTGCCAAAGTTCGTCGTGCCCAGACACCACGTGATGATCGGGTGTGATAAGCTCTACGTCCATCTACAACGGGTGCAAGCCAGTTTTGCACACACAGAATACTCAGGTTAAACTTGACAAGCCTAGCATATGCAGATATGGCCTCGGAACACTAAGACCGAAAGGTCAAGCGTGAATCATATAGTAGATATGATCAACATAGTGATGTTCACTATTGAAAGCTACTCCATTTCAAGTGATGATCGGTTATGATTTAGTTCATATGGATCACGTGATCACTTAGAGGATTAGAGGGATGTCTATCTAAGTGGGAGTTCTTAAGTAACATGATTAATTGAACTTAAATTTATCATGAACTTAGTACCTGATAGTATCTTGCTTGTCTATGTTGATTGTAGATAGATGGCCCGTGTTGTTGTTCCGTTGAATTTTAATGTGTTCCTTGAGAAAGCAAAGTTGAAAGATGATGGTAGCAATTACACGGACTAGGTACGTAACTTGAGGATTATCCTCATTGCTGCACAGAAGAATTACATCCTGGAAGCACCGCTGGGTGCCAGGCCTGCTGCAGATGCTGTTGACAACGTTAAGAATGTTTGGCAGAGTAAAGCTGATGACTACTCGATAGTTCAGTGTGCCATGCTTTACGGCTTAGAACCGGGACTTCAACGACGTTTTGAACGTCATGGAGCATATGAGATGTTCCAGGAGTTGAAGTTAATATTTCAAGCAAATGCCCGGATTGAGAGATATGAAGTCTCCAATAAGTTATATAGCTGCAAGATGGAGGAGAATAGTTCTGTCCAGTGAACATATACTCAAAATGTCTGGGTATCATAATCACTTAACTCAACTGGGAGTTAATCTTCTTGTTGATAGTGTCATTGACAGAGTTCTTCAATCACTGCCACCAAGCTACAAGAGCTTCGTGATGAACTATAATATGCAAGGGGTGGATAAGACGATTCCCGAGCTCTTCGCAATGCTAAAGGCTGCGGAGGTAGAAATCAAGAAGGAGCATCAAGTGTTGATGGTCAATAAGACCACCAAGGGAAGAAGAAGGGGAACTTCAAGAAGAACAACAATCAAGTTGCTGCTCAAGATAAGAAACCCAAGTCTGGACCTAAGCCTGAGACTGAGTGCTTCTACTGCAAGCAGACTGGTCACTGTAAGCGGAACTGCCCCAAGTATTTTGCGGATAAGAAGGATGGCAAGGTGAACAAAGGTATATGTGATATACATGTTATTGATGTGTAAATTACCATAGCTCGCAGTAGCACCTAGGTATTTGATACTGGTTCTGTTGCTAATATTTGCAACTCGAAACAGGGACTACGGATTAAGCGAACACTGGCCAAGGACGAGGTGACGATGCGCGTGGGAAACGGTTCGAAAGTCGATGTGATCGCCGTCGGCACACTACCTCTACATCTACCTTCGGGATTAGTATTAGACCTAAATAATTGTTATTTGGTGCCAGCTCTGAGCATGAACATTATATCTGGATCTTGTTTGATGCGAGACGGTTATTCATTTAAATCAGAGAATAATGGTTGTTCTATTTATATGAGTAATATCTTTTATGGTCATGAACCCTTGAAGAGTGGTCTATTTTTGATGAATCTCGATAGTAGTGATACACATATTCACATAATGTTGAAACCAAAAGATGCAGAGTTGATAATGATAGTGCAACTTATTTGTGGCACTGCTGTTTAGGTCATATTGGTGTAAAGCGCATGAAGAAACTCCATACTGATGGACATTTGGAACAACTTGATTATGGATCACTTGGTACTTGCGAACCGTGCCTCGTGGGCAAGATGACTAAAATGCCGTTCTCCGAAACTATGGAGAGAGCAACAAATTTGTTGGAAATCATACATACAGATGTATGTGGTCCAATGAATATTGAAGCTCGTGGCGGATATCGTTATTTTCTCACCTTCACAGATGATTTGAGCAGATGTGGGTATATCTACTTAATGAAACATAAGTCTGAAACATTTGAAAAGTTCAAAGAATTTCAGAGTGAAGTTGAAAATCATCGTAACAAGAAAATGAAGTTTCTACAATTAGATCATGGAGGAGAATATTTGAGTTACGAGTTTGGTCTACATTTGAAACAATGCGGAATAGTTTCGCAACTCACGCCACCCGGAACACCACAGCGTAATGGTGTGTCCGAACGTCGTAATCATACTTTACTAGATATGGTGTGATCTATGATGTCTCTTACTGATGTACCGCTATCGTTTTGGGGTCATGCTTTAGAGACGGCTGCATTCATGTTAAATAGGGCACCATCGAAATCCGTTGAGATGACGCCTTATGAACTGTGGTTTGGCAAGAAACCAAAGTTGTCATTTCTTAAAGTTTGGGGCTGCAATGCTTATGTGAAAAGGCTTCAACCTGATAAGCTCGAACCCAAATCGGAGAAATGTGTCTTCATAGGATACCCAAAGGAGACTGTTGGGTACACCTTCTATCACAGATCCGAAGGCAAGACATTCGTTGCTAAGAATGGATCCTTTCTAGAGAAGGAGTTTCTCTTGAAAGAAGTGAGTGGGAGGAAAGTAGAACTTGATGAGGTAACTGTACCTACTCCCTTATTGGAAAGTAGTTCATCACAGAAACCGGTTCCTGTGACGCCTACACCAATTAGTGAGGAAGTTAATGATGATGATCATGAAACTTCAGATCAAGTTATTACTGAACCTCGTAGAACAACCAGAGTAAGATCCGCACTAGAGTGTTACGGTAATCCTGTTCTGGAAGTCATGTTACTATACCATGATGAACCTACGAACTATGAAGAAGCGATGGTGAGCCCAGATTCCGCAAAATGGCTTGAAGCCATGAAATCTGAGATGGGATCCATGTATGAGAACAAAGTGTGGACTTTGGTTGACTTGGCCGTTGATCGGCAAGCCATTGAGAATAAATGGATCTTCAAGAAGAAGACTGACGCTGATGGTAATGTTACTGTCTATACAGCTCGACTTGTTGCAAAAGGTTTTCGACAAGTTCAAGGGATTGACTACGATGAGACCTTCTCACCCATAGCGATGCTTAAGTCTATCCGAATCATGTTAGCAATTGTCGCATTTTATGATTATGAAATTTGGCAAATGGATGTAAAAACTGCATTCTTGAATGGATTTCTGGAAGAAGAGTTGTATATGATGCAACCAGAAGGTTTTGTCGATCCAAAGGGATCTAACAAAGTGTGCAAGCTCCAGCGATCCATTTATGGACTGGTGCAAGCCTCTCGGAGTTGGAATAAACGCTTTGATAGTGTGATCAAAGCATTTGGTTTTATACAGACTTTTGGAGAAGCCTGTATTTACAAGAAAGTGAGTGGGAGCTCTGTAGCATTTCTGATATTATATGTGGATGACATATTATTGATTGGAAATGATATAGAATTTCTGGATAGCACAAAGGGATACTTGAATAAGAGTTTTTCAATGAAAGACCTCGGTGAAGATGCTTATATATTAGGCATCAAGATCTATAGAGATAGATCAAGACACTTAATTGGACTTTCACAAAGCACATACCTTGACAAAGTTTTGAAGAAGTTCAAAATGGATCAAGCAAAGAAAGGGTTCTTGCATGTGTTACATGGTGTGAAGTTGAGTAAGACTCAATGCCCGACCACTGCAGAAGATAGAGAGAAGATGAAGGATGTTCCCTATGCTTTAGCCATAGGCTCTATCATGTATGCAATGCTGTGTACCAGACCCGATGTGTGCCTTGCTATAAGTCTAACAGGGAGGTACCAAAGTAATCGAAGAGTGGATCACTGGACATCGGTCAAGAACATCCTGAAATACCTGAAAAGGACTAACGATATGTTTCTCGTTTATGGAGGTGACAAAGAGCTAGTCGTAAATGGTTACGTCGATGCAAGCTTTGTCACTGATCTGGACGATTCTAAATCGCAAACCGGATACGTGTTTACATTGAACGGTGGAGCTGTCAGTTGGTGCAGTTCTAAACAAAGCGTCGTGGTGGGATCTACATGTGAAGCGGAGTACATAGCTGCTTCGGAAGCAGCGAATGAAGGAGTCTGGATGAAGGAGTTCATATCCGATCTAGGTGTCATACCTAGTGCATCGGGTCCAATGAAAATCTTTTGTGACAATACTGGTGAAATTGCCTTGGCGAAGGAATCCAGATTTCACAAGAGAACCAAGCACATCAAGAGACGCTTCAATTCCATCCGGGATCTAGTCCAAGTGGGAGACATAGAAATTTGCAAGATACATACGGATCTGAATGTTGCAGACCCGTTGACTAAGCCTCTTCCACGAGCAAAACATGATCAACATCAAGGCTGCATGGGTGTTAGAATCATTACTGTGTAATCTAGATTATTGACTCTAGTACAAGTGGGAGACTGAAGGAAATATGCCCTAGAGGCAATAATAAAGTTATTATTTATTTCCTTATATCATGATAAATGTTTATTATTCATGCTAGAATTGTATTAACCGGAAACATAATACTTGTGTGAATACATAGACAAACAGAGTGTCACTAGTATGCCTCTACTTGACTAGCTCGTTGAATCAATGATGGTTATGTTTCCGAACCATAGACATGAGTTGTCATTTGATTAGCGGGTTCACATCATTAGAGAATGATGTGATTGACTGACCCATCTGTTAGCTTAGCACGATGATCATTTAGTTTGTTGCTATTGCTTTCTTCATGACTTATACATGTTCCTATGACTATGAGATTATGCAACTCCCGTTTACCGGAGGAACACTTTGTGTGCCACCAAACGTCACAACGTAACTGGGTGATTATAAAGGTGCTCTACAGGTGTCTCCAAAGGTACTTATTGGGTTGGCGTATTTCGAGATTAGGATTTGTCACTTCGATTGTCAGAGAGGTATCTCTGGGCCCACTCGGTAATGCGCATCACTATAAGCCTTGCAAGAATTGCAACTAATGAGTTAGTTGCGTGATGATGTATTACGGAACGAGTAAAGAGACTTGCTGGTAACGAGATTGAACTAGGTATTGAGATACCGACGATCGAATCTCAGGCAAGTAACATACCGATGACAAAGGGAACAACGTATGTTGTTATGCGGTCTGACCGATAAAGATCTTCGTAGAATATGTAGGAGCCAATATGGGCATCCAGGTCCCGCTATTGGTTATTGACCAGAAAGGTGCCTCGGTCATGTCTACATAGTTCTCGAACCGTAGGGTCCGCACGCTTAATGTCCATTGACGATATAGTACTATATGAGTTATGTATGTTGGTGACCGAATGTTGTTCGGAGTCTGGGATGAGATCATGGACATGACGAAGAACTCCAGAATGGTCCGCAGATAAAGTTTGATATACGGGATAATAGTGTTTGGTCACCGGAAGGGTTCCAGAATTCACTGGAAGGGGTTCCGGATGTTTCCCGAAATGTTTTGGGTACGAGAACACTTTATTTGGGCCAAAGGGGAAAGCCCACAAGGTTTTTGGAAAGCGCAAAAGGAAGTTCTACGGAGTCCAGGGGCGAGACGCCAGGGTCCCTGGCGTCTGGGTCCAGACGCCGGGAACCCTGGCGTCTGGCCCTGGAGTCCGAGAAGGACTCTTGCCTTTCGGGGGAAACCGACTTTGTGGAGGCTTTTACTCCAAGTTTCGACCCCAAGGCTCAACATATAAATAGAGGGGTAAGTCTAGCACCCAAGACACATAAAGAAACACCAAGCTGTGTGCCGGCAACCCCGTCCCCTCTAGTTTATCCTCCATCATAGATTTCGTAGTGCTTAGGCGAAGCCCTGCGGAGATTGTTCTTCACCAACACCGTCACCATGCCGTCGTGCTGCCAGAACTCTTCTACTACTTTGCCCCTCTTGCTGGATCGAGAAGGCGAGGACGTCACCGAGCCGAACGTGTGCAGAACTCGGAGGTGCCATGCTTTCGGTACTTGGATCGGTTGGATCGTGAAGACGTACAACTACATCAACCGCGTTGATATAACGCTTCCGCGAACGGTCTACGAGGGTACGTAGACAACACTCTCCCCTCTCGTTGCTATGCATCACCATGATCCTGCGTGTGTGTAGGATTTTTTTTGAAATTACTATGTTCCCCAACAGCAAGTACAGTAAAACCATCGCCGTCCGTTATTACTTGTCGCTCAAATGGATGTATCTAGCACTATTAAGTTCTAAATACATCCAATTGATCAGCAATTAATTCGATACAGAGGGAGTACATGACAACAGGTACTTACATGAGCAATCCAAAACTTCATAACCATTGTGATAATTCTACATTTATCTAAGATTAAATATAGATATTATAATTTCAAGCAAAGGGAGGATAAAGAAGCAAACATTTATAGTGATGCTACATAATCAAACAGCAATGAGTGTAAGTATGCTCACAAAGGGCAAGAGGTACTGACAAGAGCAATGTAGAGCCCAATATTGTTGTCAGATCCTATGATCCTTTGAGCAAGGAGATTCATCTGAAATTAGTTTTCATACAGGAGAGAAGGTAAGGTACATGCATAAATTTAGGAGTTCAAATTTTGAATTGATATCATAGACAGTACCTGACACTGGGCTCTCAGCAGTTGAAAGAGCAATCATGCCCTTACATCATGTTTTGATGTTGATGACAATATACATGTAGGGTACTAACAATGGTTGTCAAGTAAGTTTCAGGCGTTAGTCCCTAGTTCATCGAAGTGTGTGGATCAAGAGCATACAAAGTGATTTTACTCAAGGATGAAGCATAAAAATTGATTTCATATTTGTTTTCTTGAGTATAGGATCCCGCACTATTAAGAGGGGATCGATAGGGTTAGTTAAAAGCTTGCTCTTGTCACAAACCTCCTTGCCATACATGCACATGATAAAACCTTCTGTTTTCTGCCTCTTGGCTGCCGGATGTCCAGGCTTCAAGCCGGATGTCCGGGCCTCACGCCGGATATCCGGCCTACCTGCCGGATATCTGGGCCTAGCCATCCTTGAGCACTTTTGTGCTGTGCTGCACGCCGGATGTCCGGGTTATACCCCAGATGTCCGGGCCTTCCTGATTTGCCGGTTGTCCAGGCCCCATCTCGGATGTCCGGCCTCTACTACTCGTGTACTGCTGAGTTTCTGTAACCTTCTAAGTGATCGTGCCGGATGTCCGGCCATCTGCCGGATATCCGGGCTCTCCTGATATGCCGGATGTTCGGGCTTGGCCCCCGGATGTCCTGCCCCTCTGTTTTCTGTTTTGTTCTGTTTGTATTTCTCGTACATTGCTAGGCCGGATGTCCGGCCCCTTGCCCGGATATTCGGCCAACTCATTCACTTACACTACAACGGCCATATTTGTGCTCACACTATATATAGCCCTTCCCCCCCACACGGGATGGGTTGACCACTCACTTTGAACAAACCCTAGAACACATTTCACTCTCTCTCACTCCTCCACGCCAAATCTTAGATCCCCAAGGGATTTGAGAGCATTTGAGAGAAGTTGTCCGATCAAGTGATAGATCCACTCCTTCTCCTTCTTTGCACCAAAGGAATTCGTGATTTGAGCAAGTCTTGAGCTTTTCCCCATCGTTCTTGTTACTCTTGGAGGTTGGAGACTCCTAGGCGGTAGGAGTCTTTCGGAGAGGAATCGACCTTTGTGATTACCCCCGGAAAAGTTTGTGAGGGTTTGGAGACCACCCAAGGTCTACCACTAGTGGTTGAGAAATGCCTTCGTGGTGTTGTCTCAAAGGGAGAATAGGGTGAGCCTTCGTGGCGTTGGTGTGCCTTCGTGGTAACATTCACCTCTCTAACGGTGACGTAGCTTCCCTCCAAGGAAGTGAACATCGGCATACATCCTCATCTCCTGGAGTTGTGGTTATTCCTAACCCTAACTCTCTACTTGTGGTTACTTGTCTCTTAGCACTTACTTATATCATATTGTGCTTGCTTACTTACATACTTGTGTTACTTGCTTAGCACTTAGTACTACACTTGCAATTCTTAGGCTCACCTTCATATTCCACATTATTGCCTAAAATTGCTAAGTAATAATTAAAATTTGTAATTGTACCTATTCACCCCCCTCTAGGTCCATCTCGATCCTTTCAATTGGTATCAGAGCCTCATGCTCTATTCTTGTGGCTTAACCGCCCTAGAGCGAGATGAACCTCGATGGGACTCCCCTTGTTACAGATCCAAAGGATAAAGGTGAGGCTTCTTCAGAAGTCAAGTCCTTTACTTCTGAGGATCTAGAATGGGCCCTTGCTAAGCAAAATAGGAGCATGATGCTTCTCTTGAGGCCTTGGTCCAAATGAGACTAGCCACGTTGTCCATGGTGCTTGCACCACTTTCTGGTGGTGTGGCTTCGAGGCCAACTGTGCCTACTCCGTCACTTGGTCAAAAAGCTCCTAACAATGATCACTCCAGTGTTCCTTGGCTTTATGCAAGACCCCAAGTTGAGAAACCAAAATATAACCCTCAAGGGAAACCTCCTTTACTTGATGCCACTTCCGATTTTGCCTTGTGGAGAGTTGCTATGCAGGATCATCTTCGATATGGAAACGATGAGATGCTGGAGATCTTGGAGTATGGTTATCATGTGGTTGATCCAAAGATCCTACACCAAGAGAAATTTATGACAAGAATCTCAATGACACTGCAACCATGTGTATAAGGAGAGGTATGGTTGAAAAGCAAAGGAGACCTTTCATACACATCACAAGTGCAAAGGAACTATGGGAAAGTATTATGAGATCGAAGACCGGTACCTCCACCCTCTGGAGTGCTCAATATGAAATTGCCAAGGGGCAATTGCAAAACTTTTGTATGGAGAAAGGTGAAACTCCCAATCAACTCCTTGAGCGTCTCATGACTCTCACTGCTGACATTGAGTCGTGTGAGTGTGACAAGACACAAGATGGATTCAACATGACTAAGCGATTTCTTGTGGACAAGTTGCTTCATGCTCTTGCCCCATATCACCACCAAATGGTGTGGGACATAAGACAACACCATGCCTTCAAGGAAATGACTATAGATGACATCATATCCACCTTCCAACTATTTGAAGAGTCAAAGGCAAATGCCACAAAACATCTTGCCACGCATGGTACTCCAACATCAAAGATCAATCTTGCATTGAAGGCCAAGCATGTATGTGAAGATGAGCAATGTGAAGAAGAAGAAGAAGAAGAAGAAGGTGATGATGATGAAGATGGTGATGAGGTTGAATCCGATGAGGGCCCTTCATATGAAGACATGGCTCTCTTTGTCAAGAAGTTTAGCCCGGGAAAATTCAAGGGAAGATTTGAAAAGAAGAAAGTAAGAAAATGCTACAACTGTGAAGAAACCAACCACTTCTCCAAAGAGTGCCCTTATGAGAAGAGGGAGGATAAACCAAGGTTTCCCAAGACCTTTCCCAAGAAGAAGTTGCCAAATCCTTTGAACTCCAAGCTCAAGAAGAGAGATGGGAAAGCAATGGTTGCTGAAGAAGAATCCGATCCAGATGATGTTAGTGGTGTTGCCGAAGTTGCTCAAGATTCTCAAAACACAATGAGGCTAGTCAACAAGGGTGGTGATGTTGTCACTTACAACTACATGAAGGACTAAAAGGGCAACGCTCACAAGTGCCTCATGGCAAAGGCCGTGGTAGAAGATGGAGAGGACCAACACTCTCCTGACAAGGTCAAGGTAACCCCAGGATCAAACCCTCCTCTTCTCACTCCTTCTACTCCTAGTGATGAGTATCTTGATGCGGAGGATAGTTATGAGGATGGTGATATAGATGACCCTATGCTTGCTAAATTAAATAAGTTCATGTGCTCCCTTAAAGGAAAGAAGCTCACTATGTTTCGTATGCTTATGGAGATGGTGAGTAAGCATACCATCTCCATTAAGGAACTCGAAACCCTTGTCACCGAGGAAAAGGAAAAATATGAAATCCTTGAGCGGAAAGTCCAATATGAGGAAGCACTAAATGATGTACTATGCTTAAAAATTGGTGCGAACATTGATGTTCATACTAAAGATCTTGCCTCCTTGAAAAAGGCTATTGACTCTTGCAAAGAGTTGATGAATGATAAAAGTAAGCTTGTGAAGTCTCATGATTCTCTCTCTAAGGATTGTGAGCTCCTATCTGTGTCCCTGAAGACTAAGGAAGAAGAGCTCACCCTTGAGACACTCAAGCTTACTTATCTTGAAACTCCAGCCAAGGCTTACTCTTCTCCTATTATCAATGTTGATGCTTGTACTACTAACTCTAGTAGTGATCTAGCATCTATTCTTGAGGAAAATCGCTTTCTCAAGGCTCAAATTGAGAAAGGGCTCATAACGTGTGGTCAAGGGCAAAAGAACCTTAATGAGGTATTGAGCCAACACAATTAGGTGTTCGCCAAAGAGGGACTCGGGTTTGACCCTAGCACAAGCAAGAAGGAGACATCCTCTCAAAAGTGCACCACCCCTCTAAAAGAAACCTTTGTACGACAAGGGCACAAGGAGAAAGGTAAGGTTGTTAGTGGGAAGGCCACGAGGGGCATGCCCACTCTCAACAAGCCAAAAGAGTTCATGCCTCCATCCTATGTACTTCGTAAGGCTAAGGATGGATAGGTTTATGCAAAGTTTGTTGGTCCTCGAAATGCATTCCGTTTTTATGCTATTTGGGTCCCTAAGACCCTTGTGACTAACTTGAGAGGTCCATTGCAAAATGGGTGCCTCTAAACAAGTCATAATTGTGTGTAGGTTGCTTTCTCTGGTGGAGTAAAATGGGTGATTGACAGTGGATGTACCAATCATATGACCGGAGATATCAAGTTGCTCTACAATTTCATGGAAGCTATTCAACCATTTATGAGCATTATGTTTGGTGGAGGATCAAAAGGACAGGTACTCAGGTTGGGCAAGGTGGCTATCACAAATGACATGTCGCTTGCAACTGTCATGCTTGTCCAATCCCTTAAATACCATTTGCTTTCTATTCGCCAATTGGCTTCTGTTGGTTATGACACACTCTTTGGATTAACGGATGTGAAAGTCTTTAAGAGTGATACTCTCTAAGTGGCCTTTGTTAGAAAGTTGGATGGCAACCTTTACACGGTTGATTTCTCGAAAGAGAGCACATTCCATGCAACTTGTCTAATGGCCAAGGCCGACAAGGGGTGGCTATGGCATCGCCGGCTAGCCCATGTCGGCATGAGAAATCTTCAAGATCTCTTAAAAGGTAATCACATCCTTGGACTAACAAATGTCTCTTTTGAGAAAGATCGTGTGTGTAGTGCATGCATAGCCGGTAAGCAACATCAATCAAAGCACCCACCCAAGAATATTGTGTCTACCTCAAGGACTTTGGAGCTCCTTCATGTGGATCTTTTTGGGCCTCCTTCATGGGATAGTCTTGGTGGGAAAAAGTATGGACTTGTTATTGTTGATGATTACTCAAGATATATATGGGTTTTCTTCCTCAAGTCCAAGGACAAGACGAAGATCACCTTTATTGATTTTGCCAAGCAAGCACAACACAAGTTTGACAAAGAAATCTTGGCAATAAGAAGTGATAATGGCTCCGAGTTCAAGAACTACACCTTGGAAGAATTTCTTAGTGATGAAGGGATTGACCATCAATATTCCGCTCCATACACTCCCCAAAAAACGTGTAGTAGAGAGGAAGAATCGCACACTTGTGGAGATGGCAAGGTCCATGTTGGATGAATACAAGTCGCCACATAGTTTTTGGGCCGAGGCTGTCAACACTGCATGCCATGCATCAAACCGGCTCTTTCTCCGCACTATATTGGAAAAGACTCCATATGAGCTTCTAACTGGGAACAAGCCAAATGTCAAGTACTTTCGGGTATTTGGGTGCAAGTGTTTCATTCTCAACAAAAGAGAACGGTTAGGAAAATTTCAATCTAAAACCATTGAGGGCATATTTGTTGGCTATGGATCAAACTCTCACGCCTATAGAGTCTACAACAAATCCAATGGATGTGTTGTAGAAACTTGTGACGTGGTGTTTGATGAATTTAATGGCTCCCATGGGGAGCACGTTGATCTAAGTGATGTAGGTGAAGAAGATTCTTCTCAAGATATATTGACCATGGGTGTTGGTGCACTTCTTCCAATGGAACAAGAGCCTCATGATGATGAAGAAGAAGATGGAAGCTTCACGCATCATCAAACTACTTCAACACCCATACTACCTCAAGCTCCTATTGTTCAACAAATACCCGTAGACCAAGTACAAGATGATGATCAAGTTCCTCTTCATGATAAACATCAAGAACAAGATCATCACCAAGGGCAAGAACAAGAAAGTGCAATCATTGACAATGAACCTCAACAAATGGAAGATGAAGAAGAAGACCTTCCACCACACATCAATAATCCTTATGTTGAGGATGTGGATGATGGACATGAAGTTGAACCTCGCGAAACCTTAACCTCCATCACACCTTGAGTGGCCGGTCGTGTTGATGTTGACAAAATTCTCGCCGGCATATCGGAAGGTAGAGTCACTCGTAAACAATTGACAAACTTTTGTGTTCACTTCTGGTTTGTGTCTAGTGTTGAGCCTCTCAAGGTACAAGAGGCATTAATGGACAATGATTGGCTCGTTGCTATGCAAGAAGAGTTGAATAGTTTTGAACGCAACCAAGTGTGGTCATTAGTCAAGAGGCCTACTACAACTTCATTGGAACAAAATGGATTTTCAAGAACAAGCAAGATGAGAATGGTGTAATCATCCGTAACAAGGCAAGGTTAGTGGCACAAGGGTACTCACAAGTTGAAGGTTTGGACTTTGGTGAGACCTTTGCTCCCGTTTGCCCGTCTTGAATCCATCCGCATCTTACTTGCTTATGCTGCTTTCAATGGCTTTACTTTACATCAAATGGATGTGAAGAGTGCTTTCCTTAACGGTCCTCTACAAGAAGAAGTATATGTATCACAACCACCTGGGTTCGTTGATCCCTATCACAAAGACTATGTGTATAAACTTCACAAGGCCTTGTATGGCCTCAAACAAGCACCTCGTGCTTGGTATGATCATCTTAAGAAGTTTTTACTCGATGATGGTTTTGTGAGAGGGGTGATCGATCCCACTCTTTTTACTAAGAGGGACAAGGGTGATTTGATCTTATGCCAAATCTATGTAGATGATATCATTTTTGGTTCTCCTAACATTCATCTGTGCAAGAAGTTTGTGGCTTCCATGACCAAGAATTTTGAAATGTCACTCAATGCGGATTTGAAGTTCTTCCTCGGATTTCAAATTCAAAAATTTCAAGAAGGAATTTTCTTGTCTCAGGCAAAATAAATCAAGGATATTCTAGAAAAGTTTGGCATGTCTGATGCTAGTCCATGTAAGACACCCATGCCAACAAAAATTGTACTCACTGAAGACACAAACGGTATCCCTTTCGACCCGTCTAAATACTGATCTATGATTGGTTCATTGCTTTATATTTGTGCATCTAGACCAGACATCATGTTTAGTGTATGCATGTGTGCTAGATTTCAAGCTTCCCCTAGGGAAAGTCATCATAAGGCGGTTAAGCATATTCTTAGATACCTTGTTCACACCCCAAAGTTGGGTCTATGGTACCCCAAGGATGCTAAGTTTGATCTCATTGGGTACACGGGTGCGGATTGGGCCGGAGACAAAGTGGATCGCAAGTCCACCTCCGACGCCTGTCAGTTTCTTGGATGCTCCTTGGTAAGTTGGTCCTCAAAGAAGCAGAATTGTATTGCTCTCTCTACCGCAGAAGCTGAATACATCGCAACCGCCAGTTGTGCAATTCAATTACTATGGATGAGGCAAACTTTGAAGGATTACAGTATCACCTATAGACATGTGCCTCTTCTATGTGATAATGAAAGTGCCATCAATATTGCCGAGAACCCCAAAGATCATACCCGCACCAAGCATATTGATATTAGGTATCACTTCTTGAGAGATCATGTGGAGAAGGGTGATATTGATATTGCTCATGTTGGCACAGATAAGCAACTTGCAGATATTTTCACCAAGCCATTGGATGAAGCAAGGTTTTATCAACTTAGGCGTGAACTTGGTATCTTGGAGCTTGGCAATATTATGTGAAATCTAGTACCCATTCATGCATGAACTTAGTGTCTTGTCTTGATGTAGGCATATATTTAGGGGGAGACATTCAATTCATGAGTATTCTCACCCTACATAATGCATAAATAGAACAAACACTTTTAAAGTTGTCATGGTTCTCAAACTATGGTGCTTTAACATGATGGAGTCGTGACTATGTGCCCAAAAGTCTACATCTTTGCAGTACTATATTCCATATGCTCAAACATGGTGACCTTGGTCACCGCTTGTACATTGCTTGTGTGGACCTTTCATTGCTTATTTTTGATTGGGTTGTTATTACATCTTAGTATGGCCTTAGATTACTTTCCCCCCATAATTCACTAAAAACTCCTTGGTGGAGTCTAGATAAAATCATACTTGTTGGCCCCTTTCAAATCCTTCCCCTGCCCTGCTCTTCTGTCCAGTGGCCGGACATCCGGCTCCCCCGCCGGACATCCGGGCCCTGGGGAAAATTCTTCTGCCGCTCAAACATTCATCAAGCACTTCCAGTGGCCAGACATCTGGGCCCTAAACCCATGATACCTGACTTCCTCACGCTGGATATCCGGGGTTATACCTGGATGTTCGGCCCATTGGCGCTGCTTCTTCTGTTCTCTGACTTCCGCTCGCCGGATATCCGGGCCTAGCCCCGGATGTCCGGCCCGTCGCCCGCAGCCACATATAACTAGGGAGGGGCGTGGGATTTGGGGGCACGTCCTCACTTCTTTCGTTCCTATCCATATCTCGCCTCACATCCGCCGTCGCCGGACCATCGCTCTGGTGCTGCCCCGGCCCTCTCCTCCAACCTCCGGCTCTGATCTCCTGCTCACGGCTTCTCCTCCTCCTGATCTACGATTCTATCCAATTCATTTCTCGGGTTGTGGTGTGAATCCCTCGGGAGGGACCCTTGCATTGTGGGAGTGACCGTCGGAGTTCCTCATGGCGCGGACCAAGAACTGCAGTCCCAATAGGACCGAGCCTTCTTCCCGGGGTATGGATGCTACCTCTCCTCCATTCTACCCTTATGGTGACCAAAAAATCTTAGGGTTTCATTCTCTCATGCATATCTTAGCGTCTATATCTCTCTAGTGTTTTTGTGTCTCTTGCCTAAGCCTACAAATCTTTCTATGTACTCGGCTAATCAATTTAACTCATGGACATGTCGCAATTTTTGATCTACCACTGGACTTGTTCTATGGTCATGATAAAAAATGTTCATCCCATTGCTTAAATTATTTTATCCGTGTTCATACTTGTTGTCTTCTTCTCATCGAGACCTACCATTATCCATTCCAATTGATCGCCGGCAAGGCTAAACCGACTCCGATGAGCATGCTCGACCTAAGAAGAAGAAGATCACCACCAAGAAGAAGAAGCGGGCACCATCCACTAGTCCGTCGGCCTCGGATCCAGATGATGCGGACTATGTTGGGGAGGAAGAGGATGACATTGTGCCACAACATTCCGTTGGGCAGTCCAAGCCTGGTACTAGGAGGGTGCCGGTGCCTCAAGTATGTGGTTCTACAATGCCCATTTTCATGGTCATCGCATCTCCATGGAGCTTCCTGATAGCGGGGATCGTCCCACTCATGACTTCACAACTGTGGGGGCGGGTCAATATCTTGTGTTCCGTTGGGATGTCAATCAATATGAGATGGTGGCTGATGCCGAGGATCCTCGATTCCGGACTCGTATGCATGATGATCTTTATTCCAGTTTCGTCCATGGGCGAGGACTTGCTCCTCACAAATTCTTGGATCTCAAATTCCCGCGTGATCATCCTGACATGTTCCCTAATAACCCGGTCAAGATCATTGATGATATGACTCTAGGTCTTGCAATGACCTTCACGTGTGATTGGAATGAAGCTGCCATTCTTTAGTTCTACGCCACCTGTTTCTTTGGTCCGGACAACACTCTCACATGGAGAACCGATGACACTACACTGAGTATCACTTATGATCGGTTTGTTTAGATTTTGGGCCGCTCTTGAGTTGGACATCACATTCACAGTATGGATCCAGAGTATAAGCCCAAAGGGATTGATGCTTGCTTTCCTCTTATAAAGCCTCTCGCTCAGCTCACTGACGAGGAACGTGGATATCCACTCAATGAGGTCTCCATCTTTCGTGCTCCTTACCACATCCTCTATCAGTGTGTGCTTCGCAACCTCTATCCTAAGAAGGAAGATCGGTCAAGAGCTCGCAACTACTGTATTGATCTGATGGTTTGTATGCATGCTGCACCTACTGAGCCTCTTGACACCGCTCACTATATTTGGCATGAGATTCGTGTCGCCAGCTTCATTCAGACGTGTCAGTTCCCATATGGTCCATTCATTCAGGCCATCATTGATCACACTACTCCGTTTGAGGTTGTGAATACTGCTGGGCATTCCATTTGGACGCTGCTTGCTCACATGCGTGTGGCTGCTACTGTACCGGCTGGTGTCTCCCGTCTACCTAGGAAGCCTACTGGTGGGTCTAGGCCCGCTGCTTCCTCCGTGCCTTCTTCCTCGTCTGCTCCTCGGGGACATCTTGCCCCTTTCTTCGACAAGGCTCAATCTGCTATTATGAAGGCAATCACTTTCAGCTGTCAGCAGAATCATGATGTTCAGAAGCGCCTCATCATCTCCAAGAATCAGCTCAAGCAGCGCCTCCGTGACCGTGGGAGTCCCGTGAGCGATGATGACCCTCTTCCCGCGGCTCCGTCCTCGTCCACTTTCGGATTTCCATCTCGTGACGAGTACCCCGAGTTCTTTGATGATGATGATGACATCCGCCAGGAGTGATAGAGTCCGTTTAGTTCTTCACCCCTTTTTACTTGTTGCTGTCAAAGGGGGAGAAGTGGTATCTTAGGTCATGCTATGTTATGTTGTCTAGTTGTGTTAACTACTACTTGTTATGTTGCTATCTATGGTACTTATTCATGTGAGACTATGATCTTATCTTGTGGCTATGAGATGTTGGTTTCATATGTGCATGTCTCTTACATTTATACCTTTTTGAGGTACGTATGCTACCATACGAAGATATGTTGTACATCTTAACATATTCATCCCATGCACACATTGAGGGGGAGCTAAAAGCAAATAGAAACATATACTTATTTTGTACTTTTTGCTCTCATGATTGTCATTGCTAAGATTATTTATTGCATCTATGATACTACATGTATGGTTGTCATCAACAAACAAAAAGGGGGAGATTGAAAGAGCAATCATGCCCTTACATCATGTTTTGATGTTGATGACAATATACATGTAGGGGACTAACAATGGTTGTCAAGTAAGTTTCAGGCGTTAGTCCCTGGTTCATCGAAGTGTGTGGATCAAGAGCATACAAAGTGATTTTACTCAAGGATGAAGCATAAAAAATGATTTCATATTTGTTTTCTTGAGTATAGGATCCCGCACTATTAAGAGGGGATCGATAGGGTTATTTAAAAGCTTGCTCTTGTCACAAACCTCCTTGCCATACATGCACATGATAAAACCTTATGTTTTTTGCCTCTTGGCTGCTGGATGTCTGGGCTTCAAGCCGGATGTCCGGGCCTCACGCCGGATATCTGGCCTACCTGCCGGATATCCGGGCCTAGCCATCTGAGAGCACTTTTGTGCTGTGCTGCACGCCGGATGTCCGGGTTATACCCCGGATGTCCGGGTTATACCCCGGATGTCCGGGTTATACCCCGGATGTCTGGGCCCCATCCCAGATGTCCGGCCTCTACTACCCATGTACTGCTGAGTTTCTGTAACCTTCTAAGTGATCGCGCCGGATGTCCGGCCATCTGCCGGATATCCGGGCTCTCCTGATATGTCAGATGTCCGGGCTTGGCCCTCGGATGTCCGGCCCTCTGTTTTCTGTTCTGTTATGTTTCTATTTCTCGTGCATTGCCAGGCCGGATGTTCGGCCCCTTGCCCAGATGTCCGCCCAGTTCATTCACTTACACTACAATGGCCATATTTGTGCTCACACTATATATAGCCCTCCCCCCACGGGATGGGTTGACCACTCACTTTGAACAAACCCTAGAACACATTTCTCTCTCTCTCTATCTCTCACTCCTCCACACCAAATCTTAGATCCCCAAGGGATTTGAGAGCATTTGAGAGAAGTTGTCCGATCAAGTGACAGATCCACTCCTTCTCCTTCTTTGCACCAAAGGAATTCGTGCTTTGAGCAAGTCTTGAGATTTTCCCCATCGTTCTTGTTACTCTTGGAGGTTGGAGACTCCTAGGCGGTAGGAGTCTTTCGGAGAGGAATACTACTCCATTTGAGGTTGTGAAGACCGTTGGGCATTCCATTTGGATGCCGCCCGCTCACATGCGTGTGGCTGCTACTGTACCGGTTGCTATCTCCCATTTACCTAGGAAGCCTACTGGTGGGTCTAGGCCCGCTGCTTTCTCCGTGCCTTCTTCCTCGTTTGCTCCTCGGGGACGTCTTGCCCCTTTCTTCGGCAAGGCTCATATGCTATTATGAAGGCAATCACTTTCAGCTGTCAGCAGAATCCTCTATCAGTGTGTGCTTCGCACCCTCTATCCTAAGAAGGGAGATCGGTCAAGAGCTCACAACTACTGCATTGATCTGATGGTTCGTATACATGATGCATCTACTGAGCCTCTTGACACTACTCACTATATTTGGCATGAGATTCGTCTCGCCAGCTTCATTCAGACGTGTCAGTTCCCATATGCTCCATTCATTCAGGCCATCATTGATCACACTACTATGTTTGAGGTTGTGAACACCGTTGGGCATTCCATTTGGACGCCGCCCGCTCACATGCGTGTGGCTGCTACTGTACCGGCTGGTGTCTCCCGTCTACCTAGGAAGCCTACTGGTGGGTCTAGGCCCGCTGCTTCCTTCGTGCCTTCTTCCTCGTCCGCTCCTTAGGGATGTCTTGCCCCTTTCTTTGGCAAGGCTCAGTCTGCTATTATGAAGGCAATCACTTTCAACTGTCAGCAGAATCATGATATTCAGAAGCGCCTCATCATCTCCAAGAATCAGCTCAAGCAACGCCTCCGTGACCGTGGGAGTCCCGTGAGCAATGATGATCCTCTTCCCGTGGCTCCGTCCTCGTCCACTTCTGGATTTCCATCTCGTGACGAGTACCCCGAGTTCTTTGATGATGATGATGACATCCGCCAGGAGTGATAGAGTCCGTTTAGTTCTTCACCCCTTTTTACTTGTTGCTATCAAGGGGGGGGGAAGTGGTGTCTTAGGTCATGCTATGTTATGTTGTCTAGTTGTGCTAACTACTACTTGTTATGTTGCTATCTATGGTACTTATTCGTGTGAGACTATGATCTTATCTTGTGGCTATGAGATGTTGGTTTCATATGTGCATGTCTCTTACATTTATACCTTTTTTGAGGTACGTATGCTACCATACGAAGATATGTTGTACATCTTAACATATTCATCCCATGCACACATTGAGGGGGAGCTAAAAGCAAATAGAAACATATACTTTTTTTTGTACTTTTTGCTCTCATGATTGTAATTGCTAAGATTATTTATTGCATCTCTGATACTACATGCATGGTTGTCATCAACAAACAAAAAGGGGGAGATTGAAAGAGCAATCATGCCCTTACATCATGTTTTGATGTTGATGACAATATACATGTAGGGGACTAACAATGATTGTCAAGTAAGTTTCAGGCGTTAGTCCTCGGTTCATCGAAGTGTGTGGATCAAGAGCATACAAAGTGATTTTACTCAAGGATGAAGCATAAAAATTGATTTCATATTTATTTTCTTGAGTATAGGATCCCGCACTACTAAGAGGGGACCGATAGGGTTATTTAAAAGCTTGCTCTTGTCACAAACCTCCTTGCCATACATGCACATGATAAAACCTTCTGTTTTCTGCCTCTTGGCTGCTGGATGTCCGGGCTTCAAGCCGGATGTCCGGGCCTCACGCCGGATATCCGGCCTACCTGCCGGATATCTGGGCCTAGCCATCCGAGAGCACTTTTGTGCTGTGCTGCACGCCGGATGTCCGGGTTATACCCCAGATGTCCGGGCCTTCCTGATTTGCCGGATGTCCGGGCCCCATCTCGGATGTCCGGCCTCTACTACCCGTGTACTGCTGAGTTTCTGTAACCTTCTAAGTGATCGCGCCGGATGTCCGGCCATCTGCCGGATATCCGGGCTCTCTTGATATGCCGGATGTCCGGGCTTGGCCCCCGGATGTCCGGCCCCTCTGTTTTCTGTTCTGTTCTGTTTCTATTTCTCGTGCATTCAGTCTCAGGCTTGGGTCCATTCTTTGACTTCTTCCTGGTAACTGGCTTACCAGGCGCGGCAACATCTTTGCCGTCTTTCTTGAAGTTCTTCTTACCCTTGCCCTTCTTGAACTTAGTGGTCTTATGGACCATCAACACTTGATGTTCTTTCTTGATTTCAGCCTCTGCTGACTTCAGCATCGAGAACACTTCAGGAATGGTCTTTTCCATCCCCTGCATGTTGTAGTTCATCACAAAGCTCTTGTAGCTTGGTGGGAGCGACTGGAGGATTCTGTCAATGACCGCCTCATCTGGGAGGTTAATGTTCAGCTGGGTCATACGGTTGTGCAACCCAGACATCTTCAGGATGTGCTCACTGACAGAACTGTTTTCCTCCATCTTACAACTGTAGAACTTGTCGGAGACATCATATCTCTCGACCCGGGCATGAGCTTGAAAAACTAGTTTCAGCTCTTCGAACATCTCATATGCTCCGTGGTGCTCAAAACGCTTTTGGAGCCCCGGTTCTAAGCTGTAAAGCATGCCGCACTGAACGAGGGAGTAATCATCAGCACGAGACTGCCAAGCATTCATAATGTCTTGGTTCTCTGGGACGGGAGCGTCACCTAGCGGTCCTTCTAGGACATATTGTTTCCTGGCAGCTATGAGGATGATCCTCAGGTTCCGGACCCAGTCCGTATAGTTGCTGCCATCATCTTTCAGCTTGGTTTTCTCTAGGAACGCGTTGACGTTAGCGTTAGCCATTGATCTACAAGACATATTTGCAAAGGTTTTAGACTAAGTTCATGATAATAAAGTTCTAATCAAATTATGAACTCCCACTTAGATTAGACATCCCTCTAGTCATCTAAGTGTTACACGATCCGAGCCGACTAGCCCGTGTCCGATCATCACGTGAGACGGACTAGTCATCGTCGGTGAACATTCTCATGTTGATCGTATCTTCCATACGACTCGTGTTTGACCTTTCGGTCTCCGTGTTCCGAGGCCATGTCTGCACATGCTAGGCTCGTCAAGTTAACCCTAAGTGTTTTCGCTGTGTAAAACTGTCTTACACCCGTTGTATGTGAACGTAAGAATCCATCACACCCGATCATCACGTGGTGCTTAGAAGCGACGAACTGTAGCAACGGTGCACAGTTAGGGGAGAACACTTCTTGAAATTTTTGTAAGGGATCATCTTATTTACTACCGTCGTCCTAAGTAAACAAGATGCATAAACATAATAAACATCACATGCAATTATATAGTTGTGACATGATATGGCCAATATCATGTAGCTCCATTGATCTTCATCTTCGGGGCTCCATGATCATCTTGTCACCGGCTTGACACCATGATCTCCATCATCATGATCTCCATCATCGTGTCTTCATGAAGTTGTCACGCCAACGACTACTTCTACTTCTATGACTAACGTTTAGCAATAAAGTAAAGTAGTTTACATGGCGTTATTCAATGACACGCAGGTCATACAAAAAATAAAGACAACTCCTATGGCTCCTGCCGGTTGTCATACTCATTGACATGCAAGTCGTGAATCCTATTACAAAGAACATGATCTCATACATCACAATTCATCATTCATCACAACTTCTGGCCATATCACATCACATGATCAATCGCTGCAAAAACAAGTTAGACGTCCTCTAATTGTTGTTGCATCTTTTACGTGGCTGCAATTGGGTTCTAGCAAGAACGTTTTCTTACCTACGAATCACCACAACATGATTTTGTCAACTTCTATTTACCCTTCATAAGGGCCCTGTTCATCGATTCCGCTCCAACTAAAGTGGGAGAGACAGACACCCGCCAGCCACCTTATGCAACTAGTGCAAGTCAGTCGGTGGAACCGGTCTCACGTAAGCGTACGTGTAAGGTTGGTCCGGGCCGCTTCATCCCACAATACCGTTGAGCAAGAAAAGACTAGTAGAGGCAAGTAAGATGACAAAATCCACGCCCACAACAAAATTGTGTTCTACTCGTGCAAAGAGAACTACGCATAAACCTGGCTCATGATGCCACTGTTGGGGAACGTTGCAGAAAATAAAATTTTTCCTACGGTTTCACCAAGATCCATCTATGAGTTCATCTAAGCAACGAGTCAAGGGAGAGAGTTTGCATCTACATACCACTTGTAGATCGCGTGCGGAAGCTTGCAAGGTGATGATGTAGTCGTACTCGACGTGATTCGAATCACCGATGACCAAGTGCTGAACGAACAGCACCTCCGCGTTCAACACACGTACGGGACGGGAGACGTCTCCTCCTTCTTGATCCAGCAAGGGGGAAGGAGAGGTTGAGGAAGACAGCTCCACCGGCAGCACGACGGCGTGGTGATGGTGGAGAGGCAGTACTCCGACAGGGCTTCGCCAAGCACACAACGGAGGAGGAGAGGTGTTGGGGAGGGGAGGGCTGCGCCTTGGAGGGTGGTGCGGCTGCCCTCCCCTCACCCCTCTATTTATAGGGGGAAGGGAGAAGGGGGCCGGCCCCCTAGAACCCATCTAGGGGGGGGGGTGCGGCGGCCTAGGGGAGAGGGGAGAGGGTGGCTTGCCCCCCCAAGCCAAGGGGGGCGCCCCCTCTAGGGTTCCCCTTTCAACCCTAGGCGCATGGGCCCAAGGGAGGGGGTGCGGCCAGCCCACCAGGGGCTGGCTCCCTGCCCCACGCAGCCCATGTGGCCCCCCGGGAGGGGTGGCCCCTCCCGGTGGACCCCCGGAACCCTTCCGGTGGCCCCGGTACAATACCGGTATGACCCCGAAACTTCCCGGTTTCCGTTTGACAACTTCCCATATATAAATCTTTACCTCCGGACCCTTCCGGATCTCCTCGTGACGTCCAGGATCCCATCCGAGACTCCGAACAACATTCGGTAGTCACATACTAGTCTTCCTAATAACCCTAGCGTCACCGAACCTTAAGTGTGTAGACCCTACGGGTTCGGGAGACATGCAGACATGACCGAGACGCTCTCAGTCAATAACCAACAGCGGGATCTGGATACCCATGATGGCTCCCACATGCTCCTCGATGTTGTCATCGGATGAACCACGATGTCGAGGATTCGATCAAACCCTGCATGCAATTCCCTTTGTCAATCGGTACGTTACTTGCCCGAGACTCGATCGTCGGTATCCCAATACCTTGTTCAGTCTCGTTACCGGCAAGTCACTTTACTCGTACCGTAATGCATGATCCCGTGTCCAACACCTTGGTCACATTGAGCTCATTATGATGATGCATTACCGAGTGGGCCCAGAGATACCTCTCCGTCATACGGAGTGACAAATCCCAGTCTCGATCCGTGTCAACCCAACAGATACTTTCGGAGATACCTGTAATGCACCTTTATAGTCACCCAGTTACGTTGTGACGTTTGATACACCCAAGGCACTCTTACGGTATCCGAGAGTTACACGATCTCATGGTCGAAGGAAGAGATACTTGACACTGGCAAAGCTCTAGCAAAACGAACTACACGATCTTTTATGCTATGCTTAGGATTGGGTCTTGTCCATCACATCATTCTCCTAATGATGTGATCCCGTTATCAACGACATCCAATGTCCATAGCCAGGAAACCATGACTATCTGTTGATCACAACGAGCTAGTCAACTAGAGGCTCACCAGGGACATATTGTGGTCTAAGTATTCACACGTGTATTACGATTTCCGGATAATACAGTTATAGCATGAATAAAAGACATTTATCATGAACATTGAAATATAATAATACTTTTATTATTGCCTCTAGGGCATATTTCCAACAGTCTCCCACTTGCACTAGAGTCACCAATCTAGTTACATTGTGATGAATCGAACACCCATAGAGTTCTGGTGTTGATCATGTTTTGCACGCGAGAGAGGTTTAGTCAGCGGATCTGCGACATTCAGATCCGTGTGCACTTTGCAAATCTCTATGTCTCCATCTTGAACATTTTCACGGATGGAGTTGAAACGACACTTGATGTGCCTGGTCTTCTTGTGAAACCTGGGCTCCTTGGCGAGGGCAATAGCTCCAGTGTTGTCACAGAAGAGTTTGATCAGCCCCGACGCATTGGGTATGACTCCTAGGTCGGTGATGAACTCCTTCACCCAAATCGCTTCATGCGCTGCCTCCGAGGCTGCCATGTACTCCGCTTCACACGTAGATCCCGCCACGACGCTCTGCTTGCAGCTGCACCAGCTTACTGCTCCACCATTCAACATATACACGTATCCGGTTTGTGACTTAGAGTCATCCAGATCTGAGTCGAAGCTAGCATCGACGTAACCCTTTACGACGAGCTCTTCGTCTCCTCCATAAACGAGAAACATGTCCTTCGTTCTTTTCAGGTACTTCAGGATATTCTTGACCGCTGTCCAGTGTTCCTTGCCGGGATTACTTTGGTATCTTGCTACCAAACTTACGGCAAGGTTTACATCGGGTCTGGTACACAGCATGGCATACATAATAGATCCTATGGCTGAAGCATAGGGGATGACACTCATCTCTTCTTTATCTTTTGCCGTGGTCGGTGACTGAGCCGAGCTCAATCTCACACCTTGTAACATAGGCAAGAACCCCTTCTTGGACTGATCCATTTTGAACCTCTTCAAAATCTTATCAAGGTATGTGCTTTGTGAAAGACCTATGAGGCGTCTCGATCTATCTCTATAGATCTTGATGCCTAATATATAAGCAGCTTCTCCAAGGTCCTTCATTGAAAAACACTTATTCAAGTAGGCCTTAATGCTGTCCAGAAATTCTATATTATTTCCCATCAAGAGTATGTCATCTACATATAATATGAGAAATGCTACAGAGCTCCCACTCACTTTCTTGTAAACGCAGGCTTCTCCATAAGTCTGCATGAACCCAAACGCTTTGATCATCTCATCAAAGCGAATGTTCCAACTCCGAGATGCTTGCACCAGTCCATAAATGGATCGCTGGAGCTTGCATACTTTGTTAGCGTTCCGAGGATCGACAAAACCTTCCGGCTGCATCATATACAGTTCTTCCTTAAGATGCCCGTTAAGGAATGCCGTTTTGACGTCCATTTGCCATATCTCATAATCATAGTATGCGGCAATTGCTAACATGATTCGGACGGACTTCAGCTTCGCTACGGGAGAGAAAGTCTCGTCGTAGTCAATCCCTTGAACTTGTCGATTACCCTTAGCGACAAGTCGAGCCTTATGGATTGTAACATTACCATCCGCGTCCGTCTTCTTCTTAAAGATCCATTTGTTTTCTATCGCTCGCCGATCATCGGGCAAGTCTGTCAAAGTCCATACTTTGTTTTCATACATGGATTCTATCTCGGATTTCATGGCTTCAAGCCATTTGTTGGAATCCGGGCCCGCCATCGCTTCTTCATAGTTCGAAGGTTCATTGTTGTCTAACAACATGATTTCCAGGACAGGGTTGCCGTACCACTCTGGTGCGGAACGTGTCCTTGTGGACCTACGAAGTTCAGCAGTAACTTGATCCGAAGTACCTTGATCATCATCATTGTTTTCCTCTTCAGTTGGTGTGGGCATCACAGGAACGGTTTCCTGCGCTGCGCCACTTTCCCGCTCAAGAGGTAGTACTTCATCGAGTTCTACTTTCCTCCCACTTACTTCTTTCGAGAGAAACTCTTTTTCCAGAAAGCATCCGTTCTTGGAAACAAAGATCTTGCCTTCGGATCTTAAGTAGAAGGTATACCCGACAGTTTCCTTAGGGTATCCTATGAATACGCATTTTTCTGACTTGGGTTCGAGCTTTTCAGGTTGAAGTTTCTTGACATAAGCATCGCATCCCCAAACTTTTAGAAACGATAGCTTAGGTTTCTTTCCAAACCATAATTCATACGGTGTCGTCTCAACGGATTTAGACGGTGCCCTATTTAAAGTGAATGTAGCTGTCTCTAGAGCGTATCCCCAAAATGATAGCGGTAAATCGGTAAGAGACATCATAGACCGCACCATATCCAATAGGGTGCGATTACGACGTTCGGACACACCATTTCGCTGAGGTGTTCCAGGCGGCGTGAGCTGTGAAACGATTCCACATTTCCTTAAGTGTGTACCAAATTCGTGACTTAAGTATTCTCCTCCACGATCTGATCGTAAGAATTTTATCTTTCGGTCACGTTGATTCTCTACCTCATTCTGAAATTCCTTGAACTTTTCAAAGGTCTCAGACTTGTGTTTCATTAAGTAGACATACCCATATCTACTCAAGTCATCTGTGAGAGTGAGAACATAACGATATCCTCCGCGAGCCTCAACGCTCATTGGACCGCACACATCGGTATGTATGATTTCCAACAAGTTGGTTGCTCACTCCATTGTTCCGGAGAACGGAGTCTTGGTCATTTTGCCCAAAAGGCATGGTTCGCACGTGTCAAACGATTCATAATCAAGAGACTCTAAAAGTCCATCGGCATGGAGCTTCTTCATGCGCTTGACACCAATGTGACCAAGGCGGCAGTGCCACAAGTATGTGGGACTATCGTTATCAACTTTAAATCTTTTGGCATCTACACTATGAACATGTGTAATATTACGCTCGAGATTCATTAAGAATAAACCATTGACCATCGGAGCATGACCATAAAACATATCTCTCATATAAATCGAACAACCATTATTCTCAGACTTAAATGAGTAACCATCTCGTATTAAACGAGATCCAGATACAATGTTCATGCTCAAACTTGGCACTAAATAACAATTATTAAGGTTCAAAACTAATCCCGTAGGCAAATGTAGAGGCAGCGTGCCGACGGCGATCACATCGACTCTGGAACCATTCCCGACGCGCATCGTCACCTCGTCCTTCGCCAGTCTCCGTTTATTCCGCAGCTCCTGCTGTGAGTTACAAATATGAGCAACGGCACCGGTATCAAATACCCAGGAGTTACTACGAGTACTGGTAAGGTACACATCAATCACATGTATATCAAATATACCTTTGGTGTTGCCGGCCTTCTTATCCGCTAAGTATTTGGGGCAGTTCCGCTTCCAGTGACCCTTCCCCTTGCAATAAAAGCACTCAGTCTCAGGCTTGGGTCCATTCTTTGACTTCTTCCCGGTAACTGGCTTACCAGGCGCGGCAACATCTTTGCCGTCTTTCTTGAAGTTCTTCTTACCCTTGCCCTTCTTGAACTTAGTGGTCTTATGGACCATCAACACTTGATGTTCTTTCTTGATTTCAGCCTCTGCTGACTTCAGCATCGAGAACACTTCAGGAATGGTCTTTTCCATCCCCTGCATGTTGTAGTTCATCACAAAGCTCTTGTAGCTTGGTGGGAGCGACTGGAGGATTCTGTCAATGACCGCCTCATCTGGGAGGTTAATGTTCAGCTGGGTCATACGGTTGTGCAACCCAGACATCTTCAGGATGTGCTCACTGACAGAACTGTTTTCCTCCATCTTACAACTGTAGAACTTGTCGGAGACATCATATCTCTCGACCCGGGCATGAGCTTGAAAAACTAGTTTCAGCTCTTCGAACATCTCATATGCTCCGTGGTGCTCAAAACGCTTTTGGAGCCCCGGTTCTAAGCTGTAAAGCATGCCGCACTGAACGAGGGAGTAATCATCAGCACGAGACTGCCAAGCATTCATAATGTCTTGGTTCTCTGGGACGGGAGCGTCACCTAGCGGTCCTTCTAGGACATATTGTTTCCTGGCAGCTATGAGGATGATCCTCAGGTTCCGGACCCAGTCCGTATAATTGCTGCCATCATCTTTCAGCTTGGTTTTCTCTAGGAACGCGTTGACATTAGCGTTGGCCATTGATCTACAAGACATATTTGCAAAGGTTTTAGACTAAGTTCATGATAATAAAGTTCTAATCAAATTATGAACTCACACTTAGATTAGACATCCCTCTAGTCATCTAAGTGTTACACGATCCGAGTCGACTAGCCCGTGTCCGATCATCACGTGAGACGGACTAGTCATCGTTGGTGAACATTCTCATGTTGATCGTATCTTCCATACGACTCGTGTTCGACCTTTCGGTCTCCGTGTTCCGAGGCCATGTCTGCACATGCTAGGCTCGTCAAGTTAACCCTAAGTGTTTTCGCTGTGTAAAACTGTCTTACACCCGTTGTATGTGAACGTAAGAATCCATCACACCCGATCATCACGTGGTGCTTAGAAGCGACGAACTGTAGCAACGGTGCACAGTTAGGGGAGAACACTTCTTGAAATTTTTGTAAGGGATCATCTTATTTACTACCGTCGTCCTAAGTAAACAAGATGCATAAACATAATAAACATCACATGCAATTATATAGTTGTGACATGATATGGCCAATATCATGTAGCTCCATTGATCTTCATCTTCGGGGCTCCATGATCATCTTGTCACCGGCTTGACACCATGATCTCCATCATCATGATCTCCATCATCGTGTCTTCATGAAGTTGTCACGCCAACGACTACTTCTACTTCTATGACTAACGTTTAGCAATAAAGTAAAGTAGTTTACATGGCGTTATTCAATGACACGCAGGTCATACAAAAAATAAAGACAACTCCTATGGCTCCTGCCGGTTGTCATACTCATCGACATGCAAGTCGTGAATCCTATTACAAAGAACATGATCTCATACATCACAATTCATCATTCATCACAACTTCTGGCCATATCACATCACATGATCAATCGATGCAAAAACAAGTTAGACGTCCTCTAATTGTTGTTGCATCTTTTACGTGGCTGCAATTGGGTTCTAGCAAGAACGTTTTCTTACCTACGAATCACCACAACGTGATTTTGTCAACTTCTATTTACCCTTCATAAGGGCCCTGTTCATCGATTCCGCTCCAACTGAAGTGGGAGAGACAGACACCCACCAGCCACCTTATGCAACTAGTGCATGTCAGTCGGTGGAACCGGTCTCACATAAGCGTACATGTAAGGTTGGTCCGGGCCGCTTCATCCCACGATACCGTTGAGCAAGAAAAGACTAGTAGAGGCAAGTAAGATGACAAAATCCACGCCCACAACAAAATTGTGTTCTACTCGTGCAAAGAGAACTACGCATAAACCTGGCTCATGATGCCACTGTTGGGGAACGTTGCAGAAAATAAAATTTTTCCTACGGTTTCACCAAGATCCATCTATGAGTTCATCTAAGCAACGAGTCAAGGGAGAGAGTTTGCATCTACATACCACTTGTAGATCGCGTGCGGAAGCTTGCAAGGTGATGATGTAGTCGTACTCGACGTGATTCGAATCACCGATGACCAAGTGCTGAACGGACAGCACCTCCGCGTTCAACACACGTACGGGACGGGAGACGTCTCCTCCTTCTTGATCCAGCAAGGGGGAAGGAGAGGTTGAGGAAGACAGCTCCACCGGCAGCATGACGGTGTGGTGATGGTGGAGAGGCAGTACTCCGACAGGGCTTCGCCAAGCACACAACGGAGGAGGAGAGGTGTTGGGGAGGGGAGGGCTGCGCCTTGGAGGGTGGTGCGGCTGCCCTCCCCTCACCCCTCTATTTATAGGGGGAAGGGAGAAGGGGGCCAGCCCCCTAGAACCCATCTAGGGGGGGGGGTGCGGTGGCCTAGGGGAGAGGGGAGAGGGTGGCTTGCTCCCCAAGCCAAGGGGGCGCCCCCTCTAGGGTTCCCCTTTCAACCCTAGGCGCATGGGCCCAAGGGAGGGGGTGCGGCCAGCCCACCAGGGGCTGGCTCCCTGCCCCACGCAGCCCATGTGGCCCCCCGGGAGGGGTGGCCCCTCCCGGTGGACCCCCGGAACCCTTCCGGTGGCCCCGGTACAATACCGGTATGACCCCGAAACTTCCCGGTGTCCGTTTGACAACTTCCCATATATAAATCTTTACCTCCGGACCCTTCCGGATCTCCTCGTGACGTCCAGGATCCCATCCGGGACTCCGAACAACATTCGGTAGTCACATACTAGTCTTCCTAATAACCCTAGCGTCACCGAACCTTAAGTGTGTAGACCCTACGGGTTCGGGAGACATGCAGACATGACCGAGACGCTCTCAGTCAATAACCAACAGCGGGATCTGGATACCCATGATGGCTCCCACATGCTCCTCGATGTTGTCATCGGATGAACCACGATGTCGAGGATTCGATCAAACCCTGCATGCAATTCCCTTTGTCAATCGGTACGTTACTTGCCCGAGACTCGATCGTCGGTATCCCAATACCTTATTCAGTCTCGTTACCGGCAAGTCACTTTACTCGTACCGTAATGCATGATCCCGTGTCCAACACCTTGGTCACATTGAGCTCATTATGATGATGCATTACCGAGTGGGCCCAGAGATACCTCTCCGTCATACGGAGTGACAAATCCCAGTCTCGATCCGTGTCAACCCAACAGATACTTTCGGAGATACCTGTAATGCACCTTTATAGTCACCCAGTTACGTTGTGACGTTTGATACACCCAAGGCACTCTTACGGTATCCGAGAGTTACACGATCTCATGGTCGAAGGAAGAGATACTTGACACTGGCAAAGCTCTAGCAAAACGAACTACACGATATTTTATGCTATGCTTAGGATTGGGTCTTGTCCATCACATCATTCTCCTAATGATGTGATCCCGTTATCAACGACATCCAATGTCCATAGCCAGGAAACCATGACTATCTGTTGATCACAACGAGCTAGTCAACTAGAGGCTCACCAGGGACATATTGTGGTCTAAGTATTCACACGTGTATTACGATTTCCGGATAATACAGTTATAGCATGAATAAAAGACATTTATCATGAACATTGAAATATAATAATACTTTTATTATTGCCTCTAGGGCATATTTCCAACAGAGCCTTCATGGCGTTGGTGTGCCTTCGTGGTAACACCCACCTCTCTAACGGTGACGTAGCTTCCCTCCAAGGAAGTGAACATCGGCATACATCCTCGTCTCCCGGAGTTGTGGTTATTCCTAACCCTAACTCTCTACTTGTGGTTACTTGTCTCTTAGCACTTACTTATATCATATTGTGCTTGCTTACTTACATACTTGTGTTACTTGCTTAGCACTTAGTACTACACTTGCAATTGTTAGGCTCACCTTCATATTCCGCATTATTGCCTAAAATTGCTAAGTAATAATTAAAATTTGTAATTGTACCTATTCACCCCCCCGCTAGGTCCATCTCGATCCTTCCAGTAGTTCTAATAGGGGTTTGGCCAATGGAGTAGGAGTAAAGTGTGGTACAGTTGGGCCTGTGTTTTTTGTGGCTACTGATCTATCTCATTTATCAGGTATCACTACCTTTTCCAAATACCTAGTTTGTACTCCTTGAGGATCTGCACTCACCCTCTTCCTTTTGGACATCTATTACGAAAGAACAACATTTGACTCGAAAAACATAGTATGACGACACATGGAATAGGTACAGAAAATGGATAGGTATGGCATATACTCACATATGATGCTTAAACTAAGTAGATGGTGTAACAAAGTAGAAGTAATGCAAGAGGTCAGATGCAAAATATGTGCGACCAATACAACCTTGCCAAGTTAGAGCAAGCACCTTGATGGGTGAATTAGATAGGCCATCCTCCACCATGCCAAGTTTGTTAGCCAGTGGATTGTTCCGCAATATTCCTCTCGTGCGCCCATTCTCATATTCATTTTGATAATGTTCAATACCTGACATGCATGAAAACATAAAAACAAGTGAGATTATCTTTGTAATGCAAAAGTGATTCTAATCCAATACTTCCTCCCTGTAAACCCCTTTGTGCCATCTCTGCAATTCTTTTGAGAGATGCCATGCATGATGTAGTTTGGTGTGTGCATTAATATAATGTGGCCTACTACTCTAAATATGAGAGCTCCAGAAGTGATGATACTTCGCAGATGACAGCTTCAACATATAGTAAAGAAGAACAAGTCGACCTGACCCGACAGATTCAGAATATACTAAGGGAGAACAACTCAACATGACTAGTCGACCACAAATGTCTCTGCTACTCTTCCCAACAAGGAACATACTTATTAAAGAAGAGAAGAGGATCATCTTAAAGAAGAGCATAAGAGCAAGCAGATTGAAGATATTACAAGTCTTCCTATACAATGTCGGTTGCCCACCCATGATGAACCGGAGCGCACAGAGAAATACTATTTCTTCCGGTCTCTCCATATGTGGCTCGCATGCATTTCGAAACTAAAGTAGCAACATTTAGTTGACCAATTAAACATCTCTTAGTTTTACTAATATCATCATAATATCAGATTTGAATTTGTACAACTAAGCTTGTTTAGCTCGATGGGTGGAGTAGTGCTTGATACGTCTCCAACGTATCTATAATTTTTGATTGTTCCATGCTATTATATTATCTGTTTTGGATGTTTAATGGGCTTTAATATGCTCTTTTATATTATTTTTGGGACTAACCTATTAACCGGAGGCCCAGTGCCAGTTTCTGTTTTTTTGCCTATTTTAGTGTTTCGCAGAAAAGGAATATCAAACGGAATCCAAACAGAATGAAACCTTCGCGAGGATCTTTCTTGGTACAAACGCAAACCAGGGGACTTGGAGTGAAAGTCTGCAACTCCGCGAGGCTTCCACGAGATAGGAGGGCGCGCCCAGGGGGGTAGGCGCGCCCCCCACCCTCGTGGGACCCATGGAGCTCCACCGACGTACTTCTTTCGCCTATATATACTCTTATACCCTAAAAACATCAGGGGGAGCCACGAAACCACTTTTCCACTGCCGCAACCTTTATGTACCCGTGAGATCCCATCTGGGGCCTTTTCCGGCGATCTGCCGTAGGGGGATTCGATCACGGAGGGCTTCTACATCAACACCACAGCCTCTCCGATAATGCCTGAGTAGTTTACCAGAGACCTTCGGGTCCATAGTTATTAGCTAGATGGCTTCTTCTCTCTCTTTGGTTCTCAATACAAAGTTCTCCTCGATGTTCTTGGTGATCTATTCGATGTAATACTTTTTTGCGGTGTGTTTGCCGAGATCCGATGAATTGTGGATTTATTATCAAGTTTATCTATGAATAATATTTGGTTCTTCTCTGAATTCTTATATGCATGATTTGATATCTTTGCAAGTCTCTTCGAATTATCGGTTTAGTTTGGCCTACTAGATTGATCTTTCTTGCAATGGGAGAAGTGCTTATCTTTGGGTTCAATCTTGTGGTGTCCTTTCCCAGTGACAGTAGGGGTAGCAAGGCATGTATTGTATTGTTGCCATCGAGGATAAAAAGATGGGGTTTATATCATATTGCTTGAATCTATCCCTCTACATCATGTCATCTTGCCTAAAGCATTACTCTATTCTTATGAACTTAAAACTCTAGATGCATGCTGATAGCGGTCGATGTGTGGAGTAATAGTAATATATGCAGAATCGTTTCGGTCTACTTAACACAGACGTGATGCCTATCTTCATAATCATTGCCTAGATATTCTCATAACTATGCGCTCTTCTATCAATTGCTCGACACTAATTTGTTCACCCACCGTAATACATGCTATCATGAGAGAAGCCACTAGTGAAACCTATGCCCCCCGGGTCTCTTTCTTATTATATTGCATCTCTTTTTATTATCGCATCTCGTTTACTATTTTGCAATCTTTACTTTCCAATCTACACAACAAAAATACCAAAAATATTTATCTTACTATCTTTATCAGATCTCACTTTCGCAAGTGACCATGAAGGGATTGACAACCCCTTTATCGCGTTGGTTGCGAGGTTCTTGATTGTTTGTGCATGTACTAGGTGACTTGCGTGTTATCTCCTCTTGGATTGATACCTTGGTTCTCAAAAACTGAGGGAAATACTTACACTATTTTGCTGCATCACCCTTTCCTCTTCAAGGGAAAACCAACGCATGCTCAAGAGGTAGCAGTGCTATTACGACACAAACCACGTAGGCTGGTCGTGGTCATCATAAAATGGGGAAACCGTAAGCATGATGAGTATAGTGTTGACCGTGGCAGTGGGATGGCAGATCTGAAGCTCCAAACCACGCAAAGGGTAGTTAGCAACCGATGTTTGCTTTGAAATAACAACTAAGATTTGGTATGGACAAGAAAGTACAGTCAACAAGTGACAAAGAAATGCTATTCCGCTGTCTCTCTATATGTCGCGACATGCATTTGGAAACTCAAGTGGGACCTTTAGCTAACCAATTAAATGTGTCTATTAACTAATATTAGTATCATATCACAATCATATTTGAACAACTAAGCTTTGGAATTTTGAGTGTTGTGTTGTTTAGCTTGAAGAGTGGAGTAATGCTAGTATGACAGAAAGCACCTACGCAGATCATTGTAGAGTAGATAAAAGGGGAAAACCCTAAGCATCAAGAGTAAAATTAGGAAAGTGGAACTAGCTGGACCAGTGGGTCGCGCACATGCTTTTCAAAACGAATATAGGAACATTAGGTGACCAATTAAACGTTCTCTGTTTTAGTAATATGAGCATCATATCAGATTCGTATTTCAACACCTAAGCTTTGGAATTATGAGTGGCATGTTGTTTCGCTTGATGGGTTGAGGTCTTGAGGAGCAGTGCTAGCACGACACGAAGGACCTACGATGATGGTAGTGAATATAAAGGGGGGAAACCATAAGCTTTACGAGTATAGTGACCGTGCCATGGCGGATCTGAAGGTGCAAACCGGACAAAGCTACTTCGCAACCAATGTTTGCTTTCAGCTAGCCACTACGATTTGGTACAGACAAGAAAAGTACAGTAAACAATTTACGATCTATTTTTTGGGTGAGATCAATTACTTAAGCACATAGGAAGAGTACCACCTCTCTTGCGACGCCGTGTAGGTCCCTGCTGATACATTGAGGGTGTTGCGGGTGCGATGGTTGTCGGCGGCGGGGAAGAAGACTTTAGATGGCAGACGGCCGGGTCGAGGGATAAATCCTGTTGCTGTGAACGAGGTGGTCGTAGGAGCGGCAACGGCAAGGTGGACGATGGCCCCGATGAAGCGAGAGGACGTGATGAATGGATCCTGGTCAGGTGTCGTGGATGAGATACATCCATCTCTTGTAGTGGACGATGGGGTAGGGGTAGCGGCTTTGGCAAGGTGGAGGATGGGGTGGAGGACGGAGGAGGCTGGCCGCAGTGGGGAGGTTGTTGTGGCGCCGAAGGTGTATGAATGGGGAAATGGAGGGGGGGGGATCTCAAACTTTGGGACGCGCTTGTCTGAAATGTGGGAAAGTTATGAACTTATCCCTGGTTTAAAATTTCGGACATCATGTTGGTTGGGGATAGGAGGTAATCTCGCATCTCCCAAATATTTGCCGGTAGCAATTTCGGGCGAGGAGAGGGTGTTTTTCCGCCCACGGTTGGCGCCCATGGTGTATGAATGGGGCTGAAAGGTAGGGCAGCTGTGTCACGTCTGAGGGAAGTCACACATTTGCCCCTATTTAAAATATTTGCCTACATCGATTTCGGACGAGGAGAGTTTGCTTTGTCGCCCACCGTGTATGAATGGGGAAATGGATGGAGAGACACATGTCTTTCCCACGAGCTTGAATCAAATGTGTTTTGCCGCCCATGTTTGGCGCCCATCGTGTCTGAATGGGCTCGGAGGCGGTCGTGTCACGTCTGATTGAAGTTACTAGTCTACCCCTATTGTCAGCACTGTAAATCCGATCGATAAGGATGTCAAAGTGTTAGGGGTAGACAGTAATTTCCATCTCGCAAACACTTGTTCAGGCAGCCCACAAATGATAGTGGGTGTTTAGCTGCTTCGTTCAAAACTTGGGAGAATTAGCATTCATGTTTGCCCTGGGCCCTGGCAACTAAATTCAAATCCAATTTGTATTCGATTACGAATATCCACAGATAATTCTACGTTTTGTTATTTATTTCTTCAAAACCACAACAAAGATTTATTCCACCTTTATATATGATTATGATTTAGAAATGTCATGATCTTCGAATCCAGTAGGTTGGATACACTTTGAGAGTTTGAGTCAAACAGTTATTTCATCCAATACAATATGCTCACACGAAAAACTGTTCACCTTATGTCAATCATATAAATATTGAGGATTACCTCGCCTAAAAAATCCAGATCATTACAACACATGGACAACATAGGGGGGCTTACAACATAATCCATTCAGAGACATGACGCAACATGCAAGTACAATAATCTATTGACAATTTCAACAGCTATCTAAAGAAGAACTGGGATTACCCTGGGCTTCACATAGCAGAAATAGCAGTACCTCCTCTGTCTTCAAATGCAACATTCTTACTTCCTCCAATTCTTGGGTTGCTTGCATAATGTGTGCAGCTAATTGCATAATTTTCAGCCTCAAGATCAAGATTACCTCATTCATGGCAGCCACACCATCTCTTTTTGCCTCTAGTAGAGCCTCAAGAACTATAATATCTGTGCTCATACTGCTCTCGAGTGGTGTTGCCTCTGAACTACTACCATTTGGTAACATGGATGGTGCACTTCTTCCACAAATAGATTCTGGGGTTGTACATTGTGTCCTAGTGTGAACAGCATCCTGAAAGGTTTCCGCTGGACATAAGTAAGAGATAGTTATCGCATGATCCAGGCAGTAAGCTTACATGGTAAACGACATACAAATTATTGCCGAGCATGGCAAGCTATATTTAAATGGTTCGAAGCAGCATCAGCCGAAAAGAAATTAAAATGGTAAGATGAAACTAGGGATGTAAGTGGAAAATAAACGACATCCGCCAGTCCCATCTAGTTAGTTTTTGCTAGCTCCCTAGTTCATTTTCCTCAAAAAACAAAAACTCTTTTGAACTATCATACCACTAGTGGACTTTAATCGGGATTAAACGGGACCTAGTTGACATCCCTAGTTGAAAGGGAGTGTACCATCGCTATATTTAAGTCGCCAAGGCATCTAAGCATTTCAAATAATCTGAGAAAGCACTTAACAATGTGGCCTCATATGAACTACGAAGAAAATCTTGTGATGAAGTTCAGAGGAAAAGTTAAGGACTCAAATGAACTAGGCATGCATTTCTTTATGATAGTACAACAAGCTTTGCTGACATATTGGCTAACTCAAGTATAGCCTAACAAGTAACAAACAAGCATTTGAATCAAGCAATACAACAAAGCAGACAACTGAACAATTTGTAATTCGGTAGGATTACAGGTTGAGGGCACAAGCCAAGAAAGCAGCCCGCACGCATTACATTTCACATGTACTAAAACACATTGGCTTACCATATGTTGTTGTGAAGCCTCACTGCTGTTGCAATGTTCTTTGAAGATATCGTCAGCATCCCGTGGTTGCAAATCTAGTTGCTGTAGTTTATTCTGCACCCTCTATTTAGGTAAAATTAATTTTAATCGCATGCACTGGTTCGAATTGATCATCAATGGTTCATCTAAACTAATGAAAGAAGGGTGTGTGCTTACACGACAATATATCTGCTTCACTCTATTTTTATGCTTGTTCGAGGTGCCAGCCCCAAAATAACAAATATTTTGCTTGATGGGATTGACAACTCCATAATTAATAGAAGCATAAAATTAGTCATGCAACTTGGGAAGATCAAGACCACATAAAAAAGTAATGAACAGAGGCTCGGAGCAGTGATGTGATAGCTAGCATCAGAAAATGTAGGGTAAAATGAACAAAAAGTAGCGAAACCACATGCTAGTTTGCTGATGTGTAATTAAGCATAGAGAACATGAAGCAGTCTGATGGAACCAATAGGTGGCATCAGAACAACACCATTATCATAAATATAGCATGCAAGAAGTAAAATAGTAGGCAGTGATATCTAGGAAGTACAGTAATACTTAGGACAAAACTAAAGCATATTAACTATATGTGTACTTGTATGTAATTTAGCACATATAACATGTTCACTGCCAGAAGTATGGCCCTACAGGTGCAAGCAGAATAACGCGTCTCATGAAAAATTGAATGATGCCCTGAAGAAATTCAAAGGTGTGGTGCTTATGCCAAGAAAGTGAACATAGGCACCAACCGTTGGATAATAGTACCTGATTCACGGTGGCGTATGGGTATCGTTGTCATACTTGATAGCTAAGGATCGTCGATGGTGCTCATGTTGCGGTTGAGTTTGGGCCGGCTATCACCGTCATTGAAGCGGCTCCGGTGCTTCGGTTGCGGTGCCTGTCGACATACAAGAAAGCTCATATGTGGTAAGTGAACAGTTGCATGATAAAGAAGAGAAAAACCGAAGGAGTACAAATCGAAATAACCTGATGAGGCTGCGGTGTCAGTAAAGCAGGGTCGGTGGAGTTGAATATGGCATCCGTGGAGTGGGTCTGGTGCAGTGGATGAAGGCTTCGGCGGGCGCGGTGTACAGTGCTTTCGGTAAGGCGGATCTGTTGCGACGGACGAGGGCTTGTATGAAGGGCCAGCTATGGGGCGGACGAGGGAGTCAGTGAAGGGCCTACACTGTGGTTAGCGAGGGCGCCGGTTAAGCAGATCCGACGCGGTGGACCATGATGGCGGTCAAGGAGATCTGGAGCGGTGGACAAGCCAATCGCTGAAGCGGCTCCGGTGAAGAGGTGAGTTGGCAGTTGGGGGTTCCAAGGTGTGGAAGGTAGATCCGGCGGGGTGTGAGGTCCACCGCTGCGGCGGAGGACTAGATTCGGTGGCTTGCCGTGGTTGGGGGGGTCGGGGAGGGGAAGGGGAGGGGCTCTGGGGAAGAATGTTGGGGGCAAAGAGGGGAAAATAATGGAGTTACCAACACAACCCTTTTCTGTTCATGTGGAAGGGGTAAAACAGGAATATCGCAGGGCTAAACTTTCGGGCACGAGATATTTCGACGTGAGCGGGAAGTTTGAAAGCTTTTGGCACCTGAAATTATAAGTGTTCTTCTCTTGTACGGCCGGCTATGATATCATGGCTGAGAATTTATTTGTTTTGCACGCAAAAAAGTGTATGTTTTGAAAATCAATGTCTCCAACTCGAAACTTAGATTGTCCATTCAATTCAAATATGGATCATTGAGCTAGTACAAGCAAATACCATCATACGGTCCAATTCAAATGAAATTCCAAATGTGTTTATCCTAAATATGATAACAAAAGCAAAAATGTGTATGTGTATGAATAAAGTGGATGATTATAAAGTTTGAACATGCATGTATGTGTATATCTCTAGGTTTGATATATGAATTTGAAATCACGAAATCCTGGTTTAAAAAATGTACCTCCGTTTAAATGAATTACAAAGCTAATGATGGAGTCGAATTCCAAAATTCCAATCTTAGGTTTGTAATTCTGGTACATCAAGGTATATCACGCATGTTCAAAAGTATTGTTATCTCATAGTGCAAACTGTGAAACAAATTGATCAACCATGAGTGCACACACTATTGACCATATATATCTCAATTACGCTAAAGTCCCTCAAATATAGACACCTCACTCATTATCTGAAGCCAACCCCCCCACCCACCACCCTCCGTCGCCCCCCCACACGCATTGTTCTCACCCCCAGACACGAACACACGAGCACATTAACACCCCCCTCTCTTCTAAAGTCCGCCCGGACCCCAATATAGGTCACTTATCACTTTGTCTCTCGGGCATGCACACATCTCTTCACCCACTCTCTAGGTCTCCCGGCATCTCTCTTTCCCAAGCACACACACTATGTAGAGTGTATCTTTCCCATACACACAAAACGTCGCCCCCAAACGTCTATTTCCCTAGTTATGTGGTTCTCGCACACTCACCTCACACACCACCCCCACTACAAACAAGCACACTTTGTCTCCTTGTGCACCACTCTCCTCTTTCTATCTCTCCCACATGTGGACCCACCCCAGCTCCTTCCATGTATACATATATGTCGTGACTCTTTCCATAGCTCCCTAATGTATCATCGTTCTCAATCTCGCATGTTGTTCTCTACACCATCTATTCTAGATCTCTCATGAAGTCCCTATCACACACACGATGACTCGCTTCCCTTGCGTTTCCGTACATAGGCCAATTTCGAACAACATCAACATTGTCTTCCTATCTATACACCACTTATGGACACGAACGGCCCCTCTCTCCCCCCTCCTTTCCTCTCTCTCTCTCTCTCCGTCGCTAGCTCTCTCTCTCTCTCACCCGCTTGCTCTCACACGCCTCTCCCACACACACTCGATGTCTCTTCCAAATTGTCTGCTCCCCGCCCGCACCCATGCTATCCCGCTACTACACATGCCTTTGTCTCTCTTTGACACGCATGCCACACCATTCCCCTTCTGTTATACTAGGTTTACATCATTAGTGGTCTCTCTACTCCACATACACACACTCCCTCTCACACACAAATGCGTGCACAAACACACACAGACACGCACAAACACCCATCTATCTGGATCCTTCTTTTAAGACACACACCGCATATTCTCTCCAGCTCTAGGTATGTATATATCCCCCCCTTGCTAGCTCAGATGCACACCAAAATTCTCCATCTCTCTAACTCACACATCTCCACCCATGTCCGCATGTGTATCTCACGCACTCACTCTCTGATTATGTCTATGTGTCTCCACGTTACACAACACAAAGCCCCATGTACATGTCTCTCTCTATCCTCCACACACATAGACACAAAGAATCTCTTATCATTGCCTCAGTCTCTAGACATATCACACACGCACTCTCTCTCTCTCTCTCTCTCTCTCTCGCAAACACGCTCAACAAGGGTTTCCCCGTGAATAACTTACCATCTATTCATCAATAGTAGTGGCAGTACGGCGAACACGAGACGTGAAAAAGAATAAATCTACACATGCGTAGACCACCTAGTATGACTACTAGGACTAGAGCAAGCCAAAAGCACGCCGCCGTCACCCCCTCCTTATCGGCGACGGGAAAACCTTTGTTTTACACAGTCGAGAAGTCATTGTGTTAAGGCCCCACATGCTGAGCCGTTGAATAGAATGTAGATCATAGTTTACGAAAACACGATAATACGTTTGTATCTCCATACTTATATTTCTTCTCTTATAAAAAGACCGAGTTGGTGATGATGGTATGAGTGCCATCTTGCAATAGACCGTCCGATCTATATCTGACGGATGGAAATTAAACTAAAAGATACCCGCACCTCTCTCCACATTTGCAGACAAGGCCTTCCCTCATTCATCCTTATCTCCAACAACCTCATTGTTGAGCAATTAAAAAAGGAAGCCTCTGGAACAAACTGGCCTGGTGGCCGCTGCCAGCGTCGTCCATCCCCTTGCCTCCGCTAAGTCCGACCACCAATCACCACCACGCCCCACTCCTCTTCACCTTATCTCCTATTTCTCGAGATATCATTAGTTTTTACACATGGGATTACTCCCACATGGGTCAATCACAACAAGTGTTTTATAAAAAATGCATCTTGATGTTCCGTGCAATGCACAGACATCTTGCTAGTACTCCTACAGAAGACTAAGTTGGTGATGATGGTGTGTCAGCCATCCATCATTTCTGACCATTAGATCTACATCTAATGACTGTGAGGTAAGTTGTTGCCTTTTCTCACCAACATCCCACTTCTCTACCAATTTGCAGAAAAACCCATAATTAGTATCTTAAAACCAACCACACCCTCCCTCACCTCACCAAAACAGCCCAAGAATATTTTCTGATTGAAACATAATATATCTCTAGTGATATATGTATATCAAAATTAGAGTGTTTTGTATCAAGTTTGTGAATAACTATTATTCTAATTATGATCTGTTGCAACGCACGTGAACATTGCCAGTATTTCCAACCATGCAAAGAAATGCTATTATTTCCATAGTTTCGAGTTTTCCATCAAGATATTAGTCACTCATGGTTGATATTTACTTTCAATCACGTACACATAGGCACTATGTAACTAACCTTGCTTATTGGATTCCAAAGCTTAACTTTCGCTCCTACTTACAATATGTAGAGTATTTAACAAAAAAACTATCACTTTCAACCAGCCCTAGGAAGAAACTATTGTATAAAAAATAATAAAAACAAATTTCTTAATCTATGCCAAAAACTACTACCTAGTGCCGATTAGGTTCGTTTAAACCCGTTTATGACAGGGTTGGCCCACACGTCCGTGCTGATGAGGCAGCTTAAACCAACACATTTTGTTTGAGTGTTGACACGAGGGACCCACATCTGACCTTCTATCCTGTCATATTCTGTAACACCCCGGATATGACTTTCCCCATTTGTACTCCAACTCTTGCCGTTTCCGGCGTTAAGTTATTTTATTTTCTCGGGTTTGGGTTTTTGTCTCCGTGTGTTGTTGTCGTTGTCATGCATCTCATATCATGTCATCATGTGCATTGCATTTGCATACGTGTTCATCTCATGCATTCGAGCATTTTCCCCGTTGTCCGTTTTGCATTCTGGCGCTTTGTTCTCCTTCGGTGGTCATTTCTAGCTTTCTTTCATGTGTGGGGATTAAACATTTCCGGATTGGACCGAGACTTGCCAAGCGGCCATGGTTTACTACCGGTAGACCGCCAGTCAAGTTTCGTATCATTTGGACTTCGTTTGATACTCCAACGGTTAACCGAGGGACCGAAAAGGCCTCGTGTGTGTTGCAGCCCAACACCCCTCCAATTTGGCCCAAAACCCACCTAACCCTTCTCCATCATCTAGAGCGTTCGATCACGATCGCGTGGCCGAAAACTGCACCTCATTTGGACTCTCCTAGCTCCCTCTATGCCTATATAAAGGTCTCTCCCCGAAAATCCCGGATCCCCTCTTTCTCTAACCCTAGATCCACCCCTCGCACCGCACCGGACATTGTCCGTTCGGGCCGGACGTTGTCCGCTCGCCTCCACCGTCCAACCACGCCGTGCCACGTGTCTCGGGCGGGCGCCCACATCGCCGCCGCCGCGCCGGCCCGCCCGAGCCCACGTCGGGCCCCCGTGGCCCAGGGGAGCCGCGCCGCCCGCGCCCTTTATCCTCCCCG
>NC_057806.1:375993533-376003033 GCF_018294505.1 Triticum aestivum | reverse complement strand
CGCCAACCGCGGCCACCTCGGCGCCCGTGCCCGCCGTCGCCGCCTTCCCCTCGCCGCCACGAGCTCCGGCCGACCTCCTCCTTCCTCTGGCCACCGCGGTGCTCAACTCCGGCGAAGATTCCGGCCAACCTCGGCTCCTGTGCACTAGATCTGGATCTAGATCCGTTTGGGTTGACTTTTATCCCTAACCCTAGCTCATGTGCCCTTCTTCATCATGCTATATCTCCACATCCGTAGCTCCGTTTTTGCCATATAGCATATCAAAATGTTCATCTGAGAGAGTACATCATTTCATTCCATTGCATCATTTTCATTTGAGTTCATCTTGATGCCCGAAATGCTGTTAGAAGAGGGCTACTTGATTTAATTGTCAGATCTGCTACTCCATTTGCATATTTGTCATTTTTGCCATGATTATTGTGTGCATGATATGCCCATGAGCTCTACATATGTTTTGTTAAGGGTTTTTCCATCTTTATAGAGGTGCAACCCATGTATTTTTGTGATGTGTGTGGTGACTAGCACGAGCTTGCAAAGTGGTGCACTTGGTAATTCTGATTTCAGGGACTTAGCAATTCCACTAAGTCCTTGATCTGTTTATTTCATATGACCATATGTTCATGTTGTTTCCTAGTGATCCGTGCCTCTTTTGAGGATGATCAGTAAGGATGTTTTGTTAATCTTGTAGTGATCTATTCATCCATGTCTTTGTTTGCAATTATGGAGCACCCTATCTTGAGTCAATCAAGCTCTACTTTTGCTACTTTGTGAATCTGGGCAGATTGTCTACTTGTTAGCGATTTTGCCGGGGATGTTGTAGTTGATCCGTGCATGCTATGCTATTGTTCTTACCATGTATAGCTTGCATTGTGTGTATTCTTGATGGATGTATGCTTAGTTTGTCATGACTCGCTCCGTAGTGAGTGCATCGGGCTCGTAAACATGCCTACTTGATATCTGTTTTCAGCATGCTCCAGTTTTCACTAAGTCTGAAGACAGATTATGTTTTTGTCATGTTCACATGCTTGCAATTGTATTTTCTGATCCCTTTTGGCTCAAGGTAACTAAGGGACTTTTGTTAAGCTCTTTGAGTATCTCCATGCCATGCTTTACTTTGCCATGTTCAGGTCCTGTAGCATGTAGTTTTGTTGCTCCAAAGAGAGCTACCTGATCTGAAATTCCAGACAAGTGTTAATTTCAGTAAGTCTGAAATCTGTTTACCATATGCATTTTTGCCATGCTTGTTTGAACCTGTTAATGGATGAATTGGCCGTAGCTCAGTGCTAGACTTTTGTTAAGCATCTTGAGTGAATCCCTGCCATGTATTTTGTTGTCATGTTTGAGTGTTGTAGCATGTTCATCTCATTGCATTTAGATGACTACTTGCTGTAAATCGCAGACCGGCGTCATATTTGTTTTGCTTGCCATTTCCAAACCGTAACTCCGATTCTGGCGTTCTTTATATAGTTTTCAAGCGATTTCATCTCATCTTTCCAGTGACACACTTGGATTCCCAAGTTGAGGCCAGGGTCATGCATTCCTTGTCACATCTTGCATATGCATCCCGCATCGCATCCCGCATAGCATACCATCCTTGCATCATATTGTTTGATCCTTGCACGTGGTTGATTGTGTCCTTGTTTCTTGTTTGTCTTGTTTGGATACAGCCGGGAGACGAGTTCGCTAATGAGGAGCCTGTTGAGTTTTCTTTCGAGGATCCAGTCAACTCTGACAACTTTGTAGGCAAGATGATCATACCCTCGAAATCACTACTATCTTTGCTATGCTAGATTGCTCGCTCTTTTGCTATGCCAATGCTACGATGCCTACCACTTGCTTTCAGGCCTCCCAAATTGCCATGTCAAACCTCTAACCCACCATGTCCTAGCAAACCCTTGATTGGCTATGTTACCGCTTTGCTCAACCCCTCTTATAGCGTTGCTAGTTGCAGGTGAAGATTGGAGGCCGTTCCTTGTTGGAACCTTATTTACTTGTTGGGATATCATTATATTGCTATGTTATCTTAATGCATCTATATACTTGGTAAATGGTGGAAGGCTTGGCCTCTCGCCTAGTGTTTTGTTCCACTCTTGCCGCCCTAGTTTCCGTCATATCGGTGTTATGTTCCCGGATTTTGCGTTCCTTACGTGGTTGGGTTATAATCGGAACCCCTTGATAGTTCGCCTTGATTAAAGCTTTTCCAGCAATGCCTAACCTTGATTTTACCTTTTGCCACCTAGCCTCTTTTTCCCTTGGGTTTCCGGAGCCCGAGGGTCATCTTATTTAAACCCCCCCGGGCCAGTGCTCCTCTGAGTGTTGGTCCAAACCGGGCAGCCTGCGGGGCCACCTCGGGGAAACTCGAGGGTTGGTTTTACTCGTAGCTTGACCTATCTGAGTGTGCCCTGAGAACGAGATATGTGCAGCTCCTATCGGGATTTGTCGGCACATTCGGGCGGTGTTGCTGGTCTTGTTTTAACCTATCGAAGTGTCTTGAAGAACCGAGGTACCGAGTCTGATCGGTACGTCTCGGGAGGAGGTCTATTCCTTCGTTGACCGTGAGAGCTTTTCATGGGCTAAGTTGGGACTCCCCTGCAGGGATTTAAACTTTCGAAAGCCGTGCCCGCGGTTATGGGCAGATGGGAATTTGTTAATGTCCGGTTGTAGATAACTTGAACCTTAACTTAACTAAAATGAATCAACTGAGTGTGTTACTGTGATGACCCCTTCTCGGCGGAGTCCGTGAAGTGGACACGGTGTTGGAGTAATGTTTGCGCAGGTTGCTCTCTAGTTTCTCGCTCGCGCTTTGCCTCCTCTTCTCGCTCTCTTTTGCGATCAGGTTAGCCACCATATATGCTAGTCGTTTGCTGCAGCTACACATATTTTACCTTGCCTTACCTATAAGCTTAAATGGTCTTGATCGCGAGGGTGCGAGATTGCTGAGTCCCTGTGGCTCACAGATTACTATTACACCAGATGCAGGGCCTGATGATTCCGCTCCAGGTGACGTGCTCGAGCTCAAGTGGGAGTTTGACAAGGATTCTCAATGTTACTATGTTTCCTTTCCCGATGATCAGTAGTGGTGCCCAGTTGGGGGTGATCGGGACCATGTCGCATGTTGGGTTATCTTTTATTTTGGCGCCGTAGTCGGGCCATGAGTGTTTGGATGATGTAATGTTATTTATGTACCTTGATTGACGTGGCGAGTGTAAGCCAACTATGTTATCTCCCCTTTATTATTATTATATTACATGGGATGTTGTAAAGATTACCTTACTTGCGACATATGCCTTCAATGCGATTATGTCTCTAAGTCGTGCCTTGACACGTGGGAGCTATAGTCGCATCGAGGGTGTTACAAGTTGGTAATCAGAGCCTTCCCCGACCTTAGGAGCCCCATTGCTTGATCATTTTTAGTGGCCGAGTTGTGTCTAGAAAAATGTTTTGAATCATTTAGGAATTATATATCGGAGAGTTTAGGAATTCTTTTTACTTCCCAGTCTCCTCATCGCTCTGGTAAGGCATCCTGACGTAGAGTTTGACTCTTCTCTTCTCAAATTTCACTAATTTTTTTTAGGATCACGCGGGTATCTTGGAATCGTTCCGATGGTTTTATGATGAGAACATTGTCTTGGTGCCTCCTGTCAGGGGTTTTGTGGAAGTGTCCCGGGGAGTTGAGCTCTGAGGTGTTGTCGTCATAATTTTATCGTTGCAGTTCTAGAATAGCTGAGTTTAGTACGCCGACATCGAAAATCTCTTTTATGCAGTTCGTAGGTGAGATAACCTCGATGCCACCCAGTACTGGGGCGGTAGTTCGGGAGTACCGCCATAACTTGTATAATGGATGCTTTTCGAAGGTTGAGGTAGATGGTTTCCAAAGTTTTTTCTCGGTTATGTGTTGAAGGATGGATACAGCTGGATGTAGGATTTGCTAGAATTGGGTGAGATATTATGCTTCCCCTATATCCCCAACACCTGATTGCATAACCGGAAAGGTTCGGGAGTTTCATAGGTGGGAATTCTCGTAGCTCTAGTTCTTCTTCCACGGATATTGGTTTGAGATTGGGATTTCTTACCGATTATTCGTTCTTGATCCGTAGCTTGTTGATTTATTTCTCTACCTAAATTCTACGTGGCTTCTCAATTTATGGATATGTGACCATTTCAAGAGGAATGCATTCGTTCATTATGTTCGGATGTGAAGACTATATGTTGCAATTTTCATTCCGTTGGATTCAGCTTCAATATTTGTCTGTCTATGTGCTAATGGTGGTCAACCTCTTCAGGATGGCTCCTCCAACGCGCACGACTCCGAATCCTGATCCGCCACCACCTCCACCTCCTCCGGAGGCATGGCAAGCTGTGATGGCCGCAACCAATGCAAACACACATTTGATCATGCAAATTCTCCAAGAGCACAATCAAGGCAACCAAGGGAACCAAGGCAACAATCAGAATCACTCTGCTACACTCAACCAGTTCCTTGCTAACGGGCCAAAGACTTTCAGCAATTGTGTTGAGGCAACCGATGCTGGCGATTGGCTTGTGGATCTGTGCAAGCATTTCGAGTGCAGTAACGTCAGGCCTGAGGACTTTGTCAAGTTCGCTTCCTTCCAACTCAAAGATCAAGCTGCAGAATGGTTCCAGCAGTACAAGGACTCCAGAGGTGGACGTGTTATCACTTGGGATGAATTCCGTCAAGATTTCAGAGCTCACCATATCCCTCAGAGCGTGGTTGAAAGCAAGCGTGAGGAATTCCGCAACCTGAAGCAAGGCTCTTTGTCTGTCTATGACTACAACAAGTTGTTTTAGAAGCTTACCCGCTTTGCCAAGTAGGACGTCCCTGATGAGAAGAGCATGATATACCAGTTCAGGGGTGGTCTCAGAGAAGAAATCCAGCTAGCTCTTGTTCTCTTTGAGCCCTTGAGGTACGATGAGTTCTACAACATGGCATTGAAGCAAGAGGCTGCTCAGTTGAGGTGTGATGCTTCCAAGAAGCGAGTCAGAGATTTTACTCCTTCTTCCTCTACTCAAGTGGCCAAGCAGCAGAAGTATTGGCTTCCTCCTCCTCCGTTTCGTCAGCTGTATCAGCAGAAGAGCAAAGGTGGCAGTGGATCTTCCCACCCACCCAACCCTGGCTTTCAGAACAAGGCTTCGTCTCAACCTCCAAGATCAAGTGCTCTGTATCACCGTCCGCTTTCAGAGGTCACGTGCAACAAGTGCCAACAGAAGGGTCACTATGCCAACAAGTGTTTCAACCAGAGGCGTCTTCCTCCTCCTCCTCCTGTCAGATCGGCAAGTACAGCTGTGGTCAAGCATAACCCCAAGTACGCCAAGGTCAATATGGTGAATGCAGCTCAGGCAGAGGATTCATCAGATGTCATCATGGGTAACCTTCCTATTAATGATATCCCTGCAAAAGTTCTTTTTGACACTGGTGCATCGCATTGTTTCATGTCAAAGCCATTTTTTACCAAGCATGAGTTTGTTTCTTCTCATTTGGGTAAACAAATGGATATCGTTTCTCCTGGCAAACGTTTAAGTGCAAGTCTGGAGGTGCCAGATGTTACTATCATGTTGGGCGACTACAAGTTCCTTTCTTCCCCAATGGTTCTTGGTAACTCGGATATTGATCTTATTCTCGGAATGGATTGGCTTTCTAAGCACAAGGCTCAGCTTGATTATGCAGCCAGGCAGATTCAATTGACTCATTTGTTTGAGGATGTAATTGTCTTTGCCGCTCGTGATGATACCATCCGTCTGTTTTCTCTCAATGAGAAGGGTGAACTGGATGCTATCTCGCAAATTCCAGTCGTTTGCGAATATCAAGACGTCTTTCCAGAAGAGCTTCTAGGAATGCCTCCGCATCGGCCAGTTGAATTCATTATTGATCTTGAGCCCGACACGGAACCTGTGTGCAAACGTCCTTACAAGCTTGGACCTGAAGAGTTGAAGGAGCTGAAGAAGCAACTCGATATTCAAGAGAGAATGGGTCTCATCTGGCCTAGTTCTTCTCCGTGGGGTTGTGGTGTTCTTTTTGTGAAGAAGAAGGATGGAACGGACCGACTACGTGTTGATTACCGTCCATTGAACAAGAAGACCATAAAGAACAAATACCCACTTCCCAACATCAATGAGCTGTTCGAACAACTCAAAGGTGCCCAAGTATTCTCCAAGCTTGATCTCCGTATGGGTTATCATCAGATTCGTACCCATGAGCAAGATATTCCCAAGATGGCCTTCAGGACAAGCTATGGTTCATATGAATACACTGTCATGTCTTTTGGCCTCGTCAACGCTCCTCTGACGTTCTCTCGCATGATGAACTTCATCTTCAACGCCTACACCAATGACTTTGTTTTGGTCTATCTCGATGACATTCTGGTTTTCTCGAAGAATAAGGAAGATCATGCCAAGCACTTGCGTTTGGTTCTTGATAAGCTCAGGGAACATCAGTTCTACGCCAAGTTCTCCAAGTGCGAATTTTGGCTCAATGAGGTTCTTTATCTTGGTCATATCATCTCTGCCAAGGGCATTGCGGTGAATACTGAGAAGGTGTCTGCAATTATGAATTGGGAACCTCCTCAGAATGTGAAGCAACTCCGTAGCTTCCTCGGTCTTGCAAGCTACTGTCGAAGATTCGTTGAAAACTTTTATAAGATCGCGAAGCCTCTCTCTAATCTTCTCCAGAAGCACGTCAAGTACGTTTGGTCTCCGGAGTGTGACATTGCTTTCAACAATTTGAAAGAGAAATTGATCACTGCTCCAGTTCTGACTCCGCCTGATCAATCCAAGCCGTACGAGGTCTTTTGTGATGCCTCTCTCCAAGGTCTTGGCGCAGTATTGATGCAAGAGAAGAAAGTTGTTGCTTATACATCTCGTCAATTGAAGCCTAATGAGAAGAACTACCCCACTCATGATCTCGAGTTGGCGGCAGTTGTGCATGCTCTTTTGACTTGGAGACATCTCTTGTTGGGAAGAAAAGTGGACATTTTCACTGATCACAAGAGTCTCAAGTACATCTTCACTCAGCCTAATCTCAACCTCAGGCAAACTCGATGGGCCGAAATGATTCAAGAGTATAATCCGAGTATCGAGTATACTCCAGGCAAGGCCAATGTGATTGCTGACGCATTGATCAGAAAGGCTTACTGCAACAGTCTGATTCTCAAGCCTTATCAACCCGAGCTTTGTAAAGCTTTCCGCAAACTTAATCTGCAAGTTGTTCCTCAAGGTTTCCTCGCCAACCTCCAAGTCTCTCCTACCTTAGAAGACCAGATTCGCCAAGCCCAGCTTCTTGATGCTATGGTGAAAAAGGTGAAGATTGGGATTGCCAAGAGTCAACCTAAGTACAAGTGCTACCGCCTTGACGACAAGGATACTCTCTTCTTCGAGGATCATATTGTTGTACTCAAAGGTGACCTCCGTAAAGTGATCATGAACGAGGCTCACAATTCTCTCCTCTCCATCCACCCTGGGAGTATGAAGATGTATCAGGACCTCAAGCAGGCTTATTGGTGGACTCGAATGAAGCGCGAGATTGCTCAATTCGTGAATGAGTGTGATGTCTGCAGAAGAGTGAAGGCAGAACACCAAAGGCCAGCTGGTCTCCTCCAACCTCTTGCCATTCCAGAATGGAAGTTTGACCACATTGAAATGGACTTCGTGAATGGGTTTCCAAAGTCCAAGCGTGGCAATGATGCTATATTCGTTGTCATCGACAAACTCACCAAAGTGGCTCACTTTCTGCCTATCAAAGAGTCGATCACTGCAGCTCAATTGGCGGAACTCTATACCTCTCGGATTGTCTCTCTGCACGGTATTCCACAAGTGATCTCTTCAGACCGTGGCAGTATCTTTACCTCCAAGTTTTGGGATTCTTTTCAGAAGGCCATGGGCACCAACATCCGCTTCAGCACAGCTTTCCATCCTCAAACTAGTGGTCAAGTCGAGCGTGTCAACCAGATTCTTGAAGATATGCTCAGGGCTTGTGTGATCTCCTTCGACATGAAGTGGGAGGATTGTCTTCCTTATGCTGAATTCTCCTACAATAACATTTTTCAAGCAAGTTCGGGCAAGGCCCCATTTGAAATTTTGTATGGCAGGAAGTGTCGTACCCCTCTCAACTGGTCTGAAACCGGTGAACGTCAGCTTCTCGGAAATGACTTAATCACAGAGGAAGTGGAAATGTGCAAAGTCATTCGAGATAACCTCAAAGCAGCCCAATCCCGTCAGAAGAGCTACTATGATAGTAAGCACCGTGATTTGGCTTTCGAGATCGGAGATCATGTTTACCTCCGCGTCTCTCCTATGAAAGGTACTCGTCGCTTCGGTATCAAAGGGAAGCTTGCCCCTAGATACGTGGGACCTTTCAAGATTGTCAGTAAGAGAGGCGATCTCGCCTATCAACTCGAGCTTCCTTCAAACTTTGCAAATGTTCATGACGTGTTCCATGTCTCTCAGCTCCGAAAGTGCTTCAAGACTCTTGACCGCACCGTCAACTTCGAGGACATTGAGCTCCAAGAAGATCTTCCTATCGTGAGCACCCCGTTGCTATTCTTGAAGAGACAGAACACAAGACTCGCAATAAGTCAATCAAATTCCTCAAAGTCAAGTGGTCACACCATTCTGACCGTGAAGCTACCTGGGAACGCGAGGATCACCTCCGTTCTGAGTACCCGGCGTTCTTTCAGTCCTAGATCTCGGGACGAGATCCTTTCGTAGTGGTAGAGTGTTGTAACACCCCGGATATGACTTTCCCCATTTGTACTCCAACTCTTGCCGTTTCTGGCGTTAAGTTATTTTATTTTCTCGGGTTCGGGTTTTTGTCTCCGTGTGTTGTTGTCGTTGTCATGCATCTCATATCATGTCATCATGTGCATTGCATTTGCATACGTGTTCATCTCATGCATTCGAGCATTTTCCCCGTTGTCTGTTTTGCATGCCGGCGCTTCGTTCTCCTCCGGTGGTCATTTCTAGCTTTCTTTCGTGTGTGGGGATTAAACATTTCCGGATTGGACCGAGACTTTCCAAGCGGCCTTGGTTTACTACCGGTACACCGCCTGTCAAGTTTCGTATCATTTGGACTTCGTTTGATACTCCAACGGTTAACCCAGGGACAGAAAAGGCCTCGTGTGTGTTGCAGCCCAACACCCCTCCAATTTGGCCCAAAACCCACCTAACCCTTCTCCATCATCTAGAGCGTTCGATCACGATCGCGTGGCCGAAAACCGCACCTCATTTGGACTCTCCTAGCTCCCTCTATGCCTATATAAAGGTCTCTCCCCGAAAATCTCGGATCCCCTCTTTCTCTAACCCTAGATCCACCCCTCGCACTGCACCGGACATTGTCCGTCTGGGCCGGACGTTGTCCGCTCGCCGCCACCGTCCAACGCGCCATGCCACGTGTCCCGGGCGGGCGCCCACATCGCCGCCGCCGCGCCGGCCCGCCCGAGCCCACATCGGGCCCCCGTGGCCCAGGGGAGCCGCGCCGCCCGCGCCCT
>NC_057806.1:375989279-375993280 GCF_018294505.1 Triticum aestivum | reverse complement strand
GCCGCACAAGACGCCGCCCGCGCCAACCGCGGCCACCTCGGCGCCCGTGCCCGCCGTCGCCGCCTTCCCCTCGCCGCCACGAGCTCCGGCCGGCCTCCTCCTTCCTCCGGCCACCGCGTTCCTCAACTCCGGCGAAGATTCCAGCCAACCTCGGTTCCCGTGCACTGGATCTGGATCTAGATCCGTTTGGGTTAACTTTTATCCCTAACCCTAGCTCATGTGCCCTTCTTCATCATGCTATATCTCCGCATCCGTAGCTCCGTTTTTGGCATATGGCATATCAAAATGTTCATCTCAGAGAGTACATCATTTCATTCCATTGCATCATTTTCATTTGAGTTCATCTTGATGCCGGAAATGCTGTTAGAAGAGGGCTACTTGAGTTAATTGTCAGATCTGCTACTCCATTTGCATATTTGTCATTTTTGCCATGATTATTGTGTGCATGATATGCCCATGAGCTCTACATATGTTTTGTTAAGGGTTTTGCCAGCTTTCCAGAGGTGCAACCCATGTATTTTTGTGATGTGTGTGGTGACTAGCACGAGCTTGCAAAGTGGTGCACTTGGTAATTCTGATTTCAGGGACTTAGCAATTCCACTAAGTCCTTGATCTGTTTATTTCATATGACCATATGTTCATGTTGTTTCCTAGTGATCCATGCCTCTTTTGAGGATGATCAGTAAGGATGTTTTGTTAATCTTGTAGTGCTCTATTCATCCATGTCTTTGTTTGCAATTATGGAGCACCCTAGCTTGAGTCAATCGAGCTCTACTTTTGCTACTTTGTGAATCTGGGCAGATTGTCTACTTGTTAGCGATTTTGCCGGGGATGTTGTAGTTGATCCGTGCATGCTATGCTATTTTTATTGCCATGTATAGCTTGCATTGTGTGTATTCTTGATGGGTGTATGCTTAGTTTGTCATGACTCGCTCCGTAGTGAGTGCATCGAGCTCGTAAACATGCCTACTTGATATCTGTTTTCAGCATGCTCCAGTTTTCACTAAGTCTGAAGACTGATTATGTTTTTGTCATGTTCACATGCTTGCAATTGTATTTTCTGATCCCTTTTGGCTCAAGGTAACTAAGTCTGAAATCTGTTTGCCATATGCATTTTTGCCATGCTTGTTTGAACCTGTTAATGGATGAATTGGCCGTAGCTCAGTGCTAGACTTTTGTTAAGCATCTTGAGTGCATCCCTGCCATGTATTTTGTTGTCATGTTTGAGTGCTGTAGCATGTTCATCTCATTGCATTTAGATGACTACTTGCTGTAAACCGCAGACCGGCGTCATATTTGTTTTGCTTGCCATTTCCAAACCGTAACTCCGATTCCGACGTTCTTTATATAGTTTTCAAGCGATTTCATCTCATCTTTCCAGTGAAACACTTGGATTCCCAAGTTGAGGCCAGGGTCATGCATTCCTTGTCACATCTTGCATATGCATCCCGCATCGCATCCCGCATAGCATACCATCCTTGCATCATATTGTTTGATCCTTGCACGTGGTTGATTGTGTCCTTGTTTCTTGTTTGTCTTGTTTGGGTACAGCCGGGAGACGAGTTCGCTAACGAGGAGCCCGTTGAGTTTGCTTTCGAGGATCCAGTCAACTCTGACAACTTTGCAGGCAAGATGATCATACCCTCGAAATCACTACTATCTTTGCTATGCTAGATTGCTCGCTCTTTTGCTATGCCAATGCTACGATGCGTACCACTTGCTTTCAAGCCTCCCAAATTGCCAAGTCAAACCTCTAACCCACCATGTCCTAGCAAACCCTTGATTGGCTATGTTACCGCTTTGCTCAGCCCCTCTTATAGCGTTGCTAGTTGCAGGTGAAGATTGGAGGCTGTTCCTTGTTGGAACCTTATTTACTTGTTGGGATGTCATTATATTGCTATGTTATCTTAATGCATCTATATACTTGGTAAATGGTGGAAGGCTTGGCCTCTTGCCTAGTGTTTTGTTCCACTCTTGCCGCCCTAGTTTCCGTCATATCGATGTTATGTTCCCGGATTTTGCGTTCCTTACGCGGTTGGGTTATAATGGGAACCCCTTGATAGTTCGCCTTGATTAAAGCTTTTCCAGCAATGCCCAACCTTGGTTTTACCTTTTGCCACCTAGCCTCTTTTTCCCTTGGGTTTCCGGAGCCCGAGGGTCATCTTATTTAAACCCCCCCTGGCCAATGCTCCTCTGAGTGTTGGTCCGAACAGGGTAGCCTGCGGGGCCACCTCGGGGAAACTCGAGGGTTGGTTTTACTTGTAGCTTCACCTATCTGAGTGTGCCCTGAGAACGAGATATGTGCAGCTCCTATCGGGATTTGTTGGCACATTCGGGCGGTGTTGCTGGTCTTGTTTTAACCTGTCGAAGTGTCTTGAAGAACCGAGGTACCGAGTCTGATCAGTACGTCTCGGGAGGAGGTCTATTCCTTCGTTGACCGTGAGAGCTTGTCATGGGCTAAGTTGGGACTCCCCTGCAGGGATTTGAACTTTCGAAAGCCGTGCCCGCGGTTATGGGCAGATGGGAATTTGTTAATGTCCGGTTGTAGATAACTTGAACCTTAACTTAACTAAAATGAATCAACTGAGTGTGTTACCGTGATGGCCCCTTCTCGGCGGAGTCCGGAAGTGGACACGGTGTTGGAGTAATGTTTGCGTAGGTTGCTCTCTAGTTTCTCGCTCGCGCTTTGCCTCCTCTTCTCACTCTCTTTTGCGAACAGGTTAGCCACCATATGTGCTAGTCGGTTGCTGCAGCTACACATATTTTACCTTGCGTTACCTATAAGCTTAAATGGTCTTGATCGCGAGGGTGCGAGATTGCTGAGTCCCTGTGGCTCACAGATTACTATTACACCAGATGCAGGGCCTGATGATTCCGCTCCAGGTGACGCGCTCGAGCTCAAGTGGGAGTTCGACGAGGACTGTCAACGTTACTATGTTTCCTTTCCTGATGATCAGTAGTGGTGCCCAGTTGGGGGTGATCGGGACCATGTCGCATGTTGGGTTATCTTTTATTTTGGCGCCGTAGTCGGGCCATGAGTGTTTGGATGATGTAATGTTATTTATGTACCTTGATTGACGTGGCGAGTGTAAGCCAACTATGTTATCTCCCCTTTATTATTATTATATTACATGTGATGTTGTAAAGATTACCTTACTTGCGACATATGCCTTCAATGCGATTATGTCTCTAAGTCGTGCCTCGACACGTGGGAGCTATAGTCACGTCGAGGGTGTTACATATTCCCCCTCAAATCATTATTTTTCCTGAACATTACTTCAAACAATGCTGATGCGTGTTCGTCGGTGGCGCCGGTGATGAGCGAGTTGGCCGCCGCTCCGCTGGACGGGCCGGACGCCACGCTGGCCTCCGCACGGGTTGGCAGGCTGGCCCGAGCGTGACTCATGCGCGAGCAAGCTGCTGCACTGGCCTTTGCTTGAGCCAGATGGCTGGCCTTAGCGCGGCGCGCACGAGCAAGCACTACAAAAAAAAGACACATCCGTGACATTTCGGGCCGAACGAATTTTTTTTTCTGTCATACATATGACACTTCTATGACGATAATTGTGACAAAACCCGGTATCACCATAGATGTGGTGGGCTCCTACTTCTATGACAAAAAATCATGACAGAAAATGGGCTTTTCGTCCTGGGCGGGCCGGAGACGCAGCTGCATGACAGTCTTTGGGACGTCCATGACGGAAAAAACCATGGTAGAAGCGAGGGGGAGGAATATTTTGGGGAGTTCCCGGTTACGGTGGGAGGTCGGGGGCCGAGTGATGCGCGTTTCTCTCATACACGTACGCGCGTGTGTGCAAGGCGTTGGCTCTAACTGAACCCGAGCGAGGCGTTGGGCTCTAACTGAACCCGAGCGATTGCACTACAGGCTACGCGTTACTGAACCCGAGCGATCGATCGATGGCTGTTAACTGAACCTGATCGAGCGATTCCTTCGCTACTGATGCTAACTGAAGCCGATCGATTGGATGAATAGTGAGCGT